>NC_141077.1:52572737-52652737 GCF_041138505.1 Cibotium barometz | reverse complement strand
CCCAACCACTATAGTGATGGGATCCAATTAAGAATTTGGTTAGATTTTGTCTCGGGTACCAGGAAAAAGAGTTCCAAGGTCTCGTAGCCGGATGTTCATGCAAACTTAAAGCTAGTCACACCACTTACACACCCAATATGAAATTGCTTTCTTCACAGATTCAGTTATCTTTAAAACAATCATTTAATGAAGCCATAGTATCAGTGATCACAATCCTCCAAAATATCCGATTGAATCTTAATTTCCAATCATTCCTTCATCGGAGTATCTATGGCATCATTGGCAACCAGAACGCTCACCAGCTGTCCACTCAGGGGCCTTTTCGATAGTTTCTAGCTCATAGTACCCGGCAATATATTCACTTATAAAAAAATTCAAGATGGAATCTCCGTTGAAGATCAGCAAGATCAACCAACAAATCCATATAAAAGAGCCATGGACTCATCAGTTGAGGACCAGCAAGGTTAATCAACCAGATCCATGCCCGGTTTCAGAAAACAACTCTTACTCCTTGTTCCAATATCTTCCACGATGCACATGTGGCTATCTTCGGCGACACAAAGCCCGAGCACCGTATGGTTAGCATCCTCTAGGATCCTTCGCAGGTCACCTAGCGCTTCACTCATAGGCCGCTTCCTTGGTCCCTCATCCACCGTACCGGAAGCTCACCATTTAAATCGAACCGAGGCTAGTCAACGACCTCGGCCGACCTTGCTACGCGAGACGTCCTCCGTTGACTCTCCGTCCAGCTGTTGCAACTTTATCAGTTAGGTCTCCACGACCTTATTCACAAGACGGTCAAAATGCTTCCCCAACATTCTTGACATAAAACAGTCATTTACAAACAGGTCACAATTACAGTTTTTATAATGAACTCTCATCTTTCCACATTATCCCTCATCAGTCCACATTACTTATTCCACATTCAATTTATATGTGTACCCATTCTCATCCAATCACATCATTTTCCATCTCATCGCATCAGATTCATTCACATCACATATCATTCATTCACATCCCATTTCATTCATTCACATCCTGATTCGCATGTCATCACACCTCATCCATTCACTCATATTGACGTCACATCCTTTCACATATACATTCGTATTCATTATTGCACATACACATCCACATTCATACATCCACATCCATATCCACATCCACATCCGCATTCATACATCCACATCCACATCCACATCCATATCCACATCCATACATCCACATCCACATTCATACATCCATATCCACATCCACATCCACATCCACATTCATACATCCACATCCATATCCACATTCATACATCCATATCCATATCCATATCCATATCCACATTCATACATCTACATCCACATCCACATTCACACCTACATCCATACATCCATATCCACATCTATATTCCATATCTATATCCATGCATCCACATCCACATCTACATTCATACATCCACATCCACATTCCATATTATATCCACTTCCACATCCATACATCCACATCCACATCTACATCCACATCCACATTCATACATCCACATCCACACATCCATTTCCACATCCACATTCATATATCCATTTCTAAATCCACATTCATACGTCCACATCCACATTCACATTCATACATCCACATCTATATCCACATCCATACATCCACATCCACATCTATTTCCACATCCACATTCATTCATACAACCACATTCATTTCCACATCCACATTCATTCATACAACCACATCCATTTCCACATCCACATTCATACATCCACATTCATACATCCACATCCACATCCACATCCACATTCACATTCACATTCATACATCCACATCCATATATCCATTTTCACATCCACATTCATACATTGACATCCACATTCTCATTCATACATCCACATCCATATCCACATCCATACATCCATTTTCATATCCACATCCACATCCACATTCATACATCCATTTTCACATCCACATTCATACATCCACATCCACATTCTCATTCATACATCCACATCCACATCCACATTCTCATTCATACATCCACATCCACATCCACATTCATACATCCACATCCATTCATCCATATTCACATCTATACATCTATACGTCCACATACACCTTCACCTCTATTCTTTTACAAACACATCCACATTTATACATCCACGTACACATGCATATCCCTTCTTTCACATATACATCCGTATTCACATCTGCGTACTTCCCATCTCACCCTTGCACATATCCTCTCATTATTCACATTTACATCTATTTCCATTACATCACATCTTATCCTATTTTCATCTTATCACATTCATTCACATCCTATCGCATCCTATACACACATCCATTCTCATCCTATCACAACCCATACACATCTTATCACATCCCATCACATCTCATACTCATCTTATCGCATCCGACATACATCTTATCACATCTTATTTTCTTCTTATCACATCCATTCACATGCTATTACCATTTAATAGCTTTTCTCTAGATTGATACCAACAATAGGACTTTTTCTAAATTTTTGCCAATTGCTTGGCCTAATTAAAGATTCTTTTTCTAACAACTATGTACGTATTCCTTCTCAATTATATTCAATATTCTTCTTTTGAATAAAAGAATTCATGGGATTTGTAGAAATCAATTCTATCCATATTTCTACTTTTAGTAAATGATCATAAGTCGATTTATACTAGAAATTCCTCTTCTCATTTAAACTTCTTGGATCCCAATTACCATGGAAATTTCTCTTTTTGCATTTAATTATTTATATTCCAATGTCATGGGAATTCCTCTTTTCCCATCAATTATTTCTCATAAAATAAATTTATCTAAATTAAAATATCCATTACTTCGATATGCTAGAAATTTCTCTTTGCCCATCTAAATGATGGAATTCCAAATGTCATAAGAATTCCTCTTTTGACATTTAAATATTTCTCATAGATATATAAATTTATCTAAAAAATTCATCTTTGAATTTAAATAAATTATCCCATAATTCTAATATACTAGAAATTTCTCTTTTCCCATCCAATTGATGGAATTCCAAATGTAATAGGAATTCCTCTTTTAACATTTAATTATTTCTTATAGATAAATAAATTTATCTAAAAAAATTATCTTTAAATTTAAATGAATTATCTAACAATTCCATTATACTAGGAATTTCTCTTTTCCCATCCAATTGATGGAATTCCAAATGTAATAGGAATTCCTCTTTTATCATTTAAACTTATTTATGTAAAAAGATAAATTTAACTAAATTTTCTCTTGAAAATTAAATAAAAATCTTCATTAATTCCTTTGCACTAGGAATTATACTTTCCTTATTTAAATATTTGAATTTCAATATGGTGGGAATTCCTCTTTCATCATAAAAAATTATCTATACAAAAAGATAAATTTAACTAAAATCTTTCATAAATTATACATTATTTTAGCATTCCAATTTTATTCTCTAAATCATTGGAATACATGGATTTCCAATGTCTTGGGGATTACTCTTTTAACATCAAAATAAATTACCAAAAATTTCTCTTTTTTCTAATTTACTAATTATGCATAATCATAAAAAAAATTCTTCATGATTACAATGAGAATCATTCAATTAATCTAGGATGATAATTCCTAGAATATGGTAGGAAGTCCTCTTTTCATATTATGAATGAAAATATTTTATGTGTTTATTTTATAAATTTTTTACCATAGCTTCGCTGCTATTACTGATAATTCCCAATTAAAAGAATGAAGCTTAATTTTATTAATAAGATTAGAATGACCACTAATTGGATCATTATCCAAATATGGATTGATTCATAATTTCTCTATGAAATAAATAGCATAAAAGCATTACCAGGTTCAGTTTGGTTGAATTTGGACAAGATTTGGACCTACTTTTATTGCCTTTTGATTTGGTTTAGTCAAAGAGAGGAGAGAGAAAAATATCACAATATTTTTTAGTTTAAAACTCCACCACACATGTGAAATAGGCACCTCCTTGAAGGGACCCCTTTTCCTTACACATGTGTCAAAAATGAATCAATATACCCAAAATATCTCATTTGTTTAGTAATACTCATAGTTTTTTACTAATAAACCTTGTACATAGTCAACTCTTCATCTTATGTGGGTATTTACTCAGTTTTGGGTATCTTTCTTTTACAAATTGGATTTATCTCCTCCCCACACATGGATTGATCCTATTGGGCCATAGGAACCTTAATTGGACCATAATCTAATTTTTTTAAAAGATCTAGACTCTTAGGCTAAGGTCCTTTATACCTATTTCCAATTAATTCCAATTGCACATTGGAAAGTTCTTTTTGAATTTTTGTTTCAGGGGAACCCATTTTAGACACTGGGAGGATTTTTATATCCAAAAATATCTCAATTTTGGACTACCTCTCTCTAGACATTTTCTCTCTCTAGGTCAAAATAGGGTAAAACAGAATCTTTCTTTTATTTCAGAGAGGGGAATAATTATAAGATCAGAAAGGGAGATTCTTACTCCTGTATACCTCAAAAGCTGGGAGGAAGGAATCTTACAGTTAGCTAGCATAATGGTAACTATTAGCTAGCATACATGTAACTGTTAACTAACTACACAGAACATAATAGGTGCCTCTTTGTTTTCCCAGTGAAAAGAAGACTGGTATACTGTTAACTACCATACTGGGGATTGTTAACTAGAATATTGCTAACTGTTAACTAGCTTACCATGGATTACTAGTAGTAGTAACTGTTAGCTAGCATACATGTGACTGTTGAGACTAGCATATCAGGGATTGTTAACTAGCACTAGTAACTGTTAACTAGCATACAAGTGAGTATTAACTAAACATATTGACTAACTAGAGAGAATAGGTGACTGTTGTAACTAATGAACCGGTGACTCATTTGAACAAACAACACTCTTTCATAAACTCTACATGTTAGTTTATACATACTTCAATAGACTGCATATTCTTTGAATGTATATTCATTGTAATGATTACATATTGGACCAAAAATTTACAAAAATTTACAAAAGCCCCTCGAAAAGGCTGCAAGAGGTGAAAAGAAGTATTGATTGTTGAAATTTGAGCATTGTGATGAGCTATGGTGATCAAACACTAGAATCAACATCATTAACAAAGTGATTAATAAATGATTAAGATGTAATTAGTAAATAATTATCAAATAGATTAATGTAGGCATGGATACTCAAAAACCAGCAAATTCTCATTAGGGCAATGCCTCAATTTATAGAGTTTACATCAAGCATCAAATCCCATAGATTTCTCCATGATTCACTCCCAGAATATCTCCACCTCTTGCCTGATCCTCTCCACCTCTTCTCTTTTCCCTGAATATCTCCCAGAATAACTCCACACTCCTAAATTCTCTCATGCTACCCTTTATTCTCTCCCAGTAGATTCTTCTCACCTTTTCACAGGTTCTTTCACAATTACATCTCCTCTTTTACAGCCTCTATCCAAGAGCTTGTTCCCGCACACACCCTATTCACTTGTATATTTCAACACCTCCCCTCAAGTGAATAATCCTAGCATACCTAGACCCTATACTAAGTTTGCCTCCCCTTACTTGATAGTCCGCGACCAGTGTCTACTCCTCCCCTCAAGTTATCTTAGCACACCTGGACCCTGTATCAAGTTTCTCTCTTACTTGACAGTCCGCGACCAATGCCTCAAGTCCCTAAACTCCATAGTCCTTGACACTCTCTCTCTCTATGTGTCCAAGGCTACTATAAGTGCCCGCGACCTTGACTAAAGTGCTCACACATACATCTATCTACCACGTCGCCTACATCATCGGTGGCTCAGAGGTGGTTTTACTTTATTGGGGCAGGTTACATTGGGTTGTGGGGTCTCTCTCTCTCTCTCTCTCTCAGAGATTTTCACATGGCTCCTCACTCTTTGGAGCCTCACATCTTCTCTTGTCTTCAGTATTCTTGTCGTGGCAGCTTCTCTCCACGCGTCCGTCTCTTCTTTCAGTCTTCTTGGGGCAGCTTCTCTTTTCATGGCAGCTTCTCTTCTCGTGTCCATGTCTTCCTTTAGATCTTCTTGGTGTGGATCCTCTTCTTGGAAAGAGATATTCTTCTTCTTTCATGGCTGGGGCCATGAGCTCGTCCGTCAGGTCTTTTTGCTCCATGTGAGCAACATGTTTCAATGTTTTGCTGACAGTTCCTTTGGGCTTTTTATGTTTATTTTGTATCATTATGCAATGCAAACCCAAATTTATGCGGGAGGTCTTACCTCTTGCCTTATTCTGGACAAGGGCAGTGTCTGTTTCCATTTTGACACTGATGCAATGTGCCCAATACATAATGCGTATAGCATTCATTCTCATGCACATTCCAAATGCAACTCTGGATCTGTGAATAATCTTGAATTTGAGTGAGATTTAGAGGTATTAACCAAGGGTTAAATGCAAAATGATGATTATCACAAATTTATCAGCACAATTTTCCCAGAAATTACATTAAATCAAGGGTAACCAATTTTTGTACGGGATGGTTGGAGTATCAAACCAACTCCGATTTGCAATCTGAAGCTATAAGGATCTGTATCAGATACCTAATGGTTAATTTGAACCCTCAATTGCACCAAAAAATAGTGATTAGCACTGATTAATCACTGATTAGCAAATTAATGCTCTATTTTGTGTGCAGAAAACAGAGTATACGGGGAGTCCAGATCTGGTGCCTTCCACTTCAAATGAGCTCAAATGCTTTCAAAGGCATAAATAGCAATGAGTCTAGTAGAGGATTAAGCCAAGAAACACAAGATTTGACCAAATATTGAAAGCTTAATCTCTGTTTTACCAAAGTCACCTGCTTCTGCTGCTGTAGATTTGATGAAGAGCTTGGATCTCACTGTAGACTTGATGAAACTCAATTCTGTCTTACCAGCTTGTAGAGCATGCTTGATTACACCTTGGGCTAGGAGAAATTAGAGAGCTTTGATCTGTGGAAGTTGCAATGTCAAAAACATCTCAGAAAAAAGGCGCCGGTGAAAATCGCGAATTCTCCTGATTCCTTTGGCGGTTTGCTGCGCCGTTTTGATGAGCTTGTAGCCAAGGATGTTGGCTAGCTTGTGTTAGAAGCTTGTGCCCTAATTCTATGTGTGTAAGGTGCTAGAGATCCTCCACTGGCTGGGGGTGAAGGGGGAAGTGAAAAACTAACTAAAAATTTAATTTTTTGTTAATTATCTACTAATCTGGATTAATTTTAAACTAATGGGCTCATAAACCTAATTGATTCTAGGCATGGCTCTGATACCATGTTGAAATTTGAGCATTGTGATGAGCTATGGTGGATCAAACACTAGAATCAACATCATTAACAAAGTGATTAGTAAATGATTAAGACGTAATTAGTAAATAATTAGCAAATAGATTAATGTAGGCATGGATACTCAAAAACCAGCAAATTCTCATTAGGGCAATGCCTCAATTTATAGAGTTTACATCAAGCATCAAATCCCATTGATTTCTCCATGATTCACTCCCAGAATATCTCCACCTCTTGCCTGATTCTCTCCACCTCTTCTCTTTTCCCTGAATATCTCCCATAATAACTCCACACTCTTAAATTCTCTCATGCTACCCTTTATTCTCTCCCAGTAGATTCTTCTCACCTTTTCTCACAGGTTCTTTCACAATTACATCTCCTCTTTTACAGCCTCCATCCAAGAGCTTGTTCCCGCACACACCCTATTCACTTGTATATTTCAACATTGATTACATATTGAACCACAAATTCACAAAATCTCTCTAAAGCCACTTTTTGGTTACCATGTAAAACACTTCCATGCTCTCTTTATCCAAGGGTGTATACATAAGATTGGTGATTGTATGCTCTGTGGATGGTTCTCTGTAAGCAGCCAATGCCAAATCTAATTAAGAATCTTATCATTAAGAAGCCTTGCGATTTCTGACATTTCCACATCTACAAGCTTTGGAATGATTAAACAACAGTGATGTGGGTTTTTGAAACACTTATAAGCTGAATCATCAACTATCAAAGTGTTCGAATCGTTAAACTGCTTGTAGTGGATCCAGAAATCATACATGCACTTATAAAAAATCAGCTTTTCTGTTCCAGGACCTTTACGTTGTCTTCGTGTCTTTGACAATGCTGCTAGGACAAAATCTGACGTGGGTTGTTGCAAGATTAGGGTGTCCAGTTTTGTCCAGTTTATGCTGGATTAGGACAATGCTTGGAGAGCAAATTTGGGGGGTCAAGGTACTTCAAATGAGATCAAGAAAATAAATATGCACTCAAATTAAACCAATATAACTTAAGTTAATATAAATTAGTCTAATTAATCAAAATTAATCACAAATATGATGAAATGATTTAAAAAATGATCTTTCCATACTTAGAGTGATTCAATTTTTTTCCACAGATGCACCATTACAAGAACACTAGTCCCTATAGGTTTTAGATTTTACATAAAAAATGTAGTTTTACTAATTAGATTATTAATATTTACAGACCTTTTGATAGCCTGGAAGAATTTTAAAAAAGAGATCATTAAAAATCCAACCATTGGCTTTGCAATTTTGACTAACCACCACATTCTACTAATGTCTCACCTTTAGAGATCTTGAAATATTTAAAGAAAATAGACAAATAGCTTAATATTTTCTCAAAAAATCAAGTTAAGCTCTATATTATGTGAAGATCTAAGGTCCAAAGTGGGAATCATATATGAGTTTATATATAAAAGATATTAGCATTTTATGGAATCAATACAAATTTAAGACAGGGTGTATACATTGACTTTGTACCTAAGGAAATGAGGACTTTCGACTATATAATTCTTAGTCAAATTATGCAACTATATTCCGAACTTTGCATGTGATGTTCCAACACGAGAACTTGAAAGGAAATTCCTTTGTTAGCTAGGAGAGATTAGCCACTAAAGGTAAACGAATGTCTTTTTTTTTTACTGTTTACAGGGTTCCTGAGTGGACAAAACTGGGCACCCTGATCTTGCAACCACCCGCCTGCAAATTTGGTTGCAGAATCTGGAAATGTTGCCCTTAGCAGCCTGCTTACATTCTTTGACCTCGCACAACTCCATGTAAACACAGTGAAGTTCTCCATGCACCGTAGCAAAAATGCAGAGGCTCCCTCATAGACAAATACTCGCTCTCCACCCCAGGAGCATATGTCACCTCTTTCATCCGTGTTGTATACCTTGGAATGTATTCACCTTCCCTAAAATGGCACAACAGCACACCATTAAGATCTAGTATCAATGCTCTGTGATCATTCTCCTCTGAAGCTGGTTTCTGGTTCAAATCTGGCTCTTCACATGTTACCGCAGGTAGAATTCGATCAATCACTATTTCTTCCACTTTCCTGACTACCTGTTTTCTTTTCTTTTATTTTCGTTTCTTTACTGGCTATGACCCACGGGCCAACAATGGCTTTAACTATTCATCACCAACTATGATCGGTATGTTTAGATGTGTAAACACCTCAGTAAACTGATTGCAAGCTTAAAAACTTACATCCAAACACAAAACTTGAGGCACCCCAAGAACATGCATTAAAACCCCTACTGACAAGTCAACTGCAATACATAAACATGGGGGCACCCACATCACTAGAACAAAGTATCTTGCAAACAAAGTTGTACTACTTAGGCACTCATACACAAAATTGGAACTCATGGAATAAAAAATGACATTTTTTTATTATAGCGTTGGTTTACAAAACATAGTTCCAATATAATTGAGAACTACAAAATACACCACCTCCATGAGGTGTGCAGCTACTAGGATGATGGACAAAAGAAAGACCTAGCCTTGTGACCTCACAGTTTCTTGCATGCATGAGTTTTACCAACTTTTACACTAGGTGATTTTGGTTTCTGGGATTTTGTTCTACCTGCTGTGACCTTCCATTTCTTTGCAAGAGATGCTCGGCTCACCATGTGCTCACGACCCTTCTTCCTTGAAATCTGACCTACAAGGTGGCCCAAGGGAGATTCATCTCCTACATTCACAATCTTTGGATCATACCCTTGACTTTCCAACTCTAGGACATCAGCAATTTCTTCATATGGGACAGACGGTAGTGCGTCCTCTTGTAGGTGGTCTGATTCATCATGTACCTTTTCTTCCTCCAACTCTTGTGTCTTACTGTAATTCAGGTCCTGTATGTCACCTTTCGACTCCAAATTGGACATGTTGTAAATAGGGTGTATGTTAACATCGACACTATCAGTAGCATTGTTCAAATTGGCCAAATCTACAGAAGAGCCGTTGTCTTCACCACCCTTATCCTGCATGTGCATATGACCCGCTGTTACGCTACTCTCCATTTTCCCACGTGAAAACATATTTTGGACATTTCTTCGTCTTGATGAGCTGCATGTCAACAGAGCTACAAAAATAGACAAACCAACTGGAAAACATAAGTACAAATTGAAAAGCATTTGCTATCTAACATATGAGTCTAGGGAGTAGTTGACTGCACTAGCGTATAGGTGCTATCTACATATGAGTGGCTAACTGACAGACCTAGTCAAATACTAGTGAACATGTGATTGTTAACAAAACATACTCGAGTGCTAACTAACATAGCTGACTGTTGACTAGCATGCTAATGAAGAGGTGTCTAAACACATTTAAGTGCTAGCTAACATGGGTGGTTGTTGGCTAGCATGCTAGTGAATAGGTGATAATTAAATAATATGTTAGAAATTGTTAACAAGCATACTAGGGAGTGTTAACTAGCATACTGGGTACTGTTAACTATCATGCTTGTTAACAGGTGACTGTTAACAAGCATAGTGGGCATTGTTAACTAGCATACTGATAAGTGTTAACTAGCATACTGATAAGTGTTAAATAGCATACTGGGGACTATAAAATAGCATAGTAGGGACTATAAACTAGCATATTGGGCATTGTTAACTATTATGGTTGTTAATAGGTGACTATTAACAAGCATACTAGGCATTATTAACTATCATGCTTGTTAACAGGTGACTGTTAACAAGCATACTTGGCACTATTAACTAGCATACTAGTAAGTGCTAACTTGCATACTAGGGACTATAAATTAGCATATAGGTGACTGTTGACTAGCATACTATTGAATAGGTGACTGCTAACTAGAAAATGTTGAGTGCTAATTAACATAGGTGACTATTGACTAGCATGTTAGTGAGTGTTAACTAGCATATTGGTGACAAATTATATACATGTAAAAATGAAACAAAGGTCTTTACCTGCTCTCCAAACCACACTCAAATGTGCACTATGTGGAATCACCATAGTAAAATAGGGAAATATACATCGACCCCTAAGAGTGCATAATGATGCAAAGCACATTGAGTGATATGTGTGCTTGCATGGAAGTACCACCAACATCAGGGTTTCATTGACGTTGACACCCTGCCCACACCCAACACTCTTTCCTGCTATAGTAAGGTTGTCTTTCCTGACAGTAAGGTTATCTATGGTGTGGGAGACCAGAGAAAGTGGAGATGGGAAGAGGCACACTTGCTGGCCCACTTCGACTCTATTAAACATCTCTACAAGCAAAGCATGCTGCATTTCTAGCTCCTTGATTACATCATCCTATAGCTCCATATCAACCTGCAGTCTCAATCAATATCCATATAGAAAACACACATGAGGCAGTCAATCAAAATGTACACATACAATAAATATAAAAAACAGAAAAACTAATAAATTCACCTCAATCATAGATAGATCCACAAAATCTGTTGATCCTTCTCCAAGAACCTGCAACATCGACTCCTGTGTTGCTAGCTGCTCACACTAAGTGTGGTTCTTGTGGACGGAGTCTTCATCAGGCAAGGAAGCCAACTTGGATTGAGTTGTTTGCATTTGTTTTTTTAACAGCTTGAGGTCTTTGGCAAATTTCTCCTCGCTCAATTTTTGAACTTTTGCAGCCTCCAATTCCTTCTCACAAATTGCATATGCATCCTTGGCCTCTCTCATTCTTATTTCTACATCTTCAATTAATGCTTCCATCTTCAAGGCCTCATACATATAATCTGCATGCAGGAAACTTAAGCTCCTGCTTGTTGCTACTACTGCTCTTGAGTTAGGAGTTTCTTCAATTTGGAGTTGTTCCCCTTTGTTGTCCTCCACGACACTGTCCACACCACCATTGTTTACCTTCCAAAAATGGAGGAATTGGCTATCAAAGTAGCCGCCTTTCCGAAGATCATTGTTGTGATCTTCGGTAACAACAACCCAAGTAAAAGACATTGCCTTTCCTGATCTGATGACACTTGGACTGAATTGCAACACATATGCTTGAGAAATGAGACGTTAAACTCTATGTTCATAGGATGCTTCTGGTATACTTTGTTGTAAAATATCAAAACATCCTGGAACTGCTCTGCTCGAATACTACTGTACTTAATCCGATATGCACGTGTCTCCCTCGTGTGCTTGAATACTGACAACCAATCAGATTCGGAGATATCTAAATCCCTTAAGAGCCTTGGGTCCTTGCCTTCTATGTTTGTCGAGGCCGTACTATGTTTGTCGAGGCCGTACTATGTGTGGAAATCCTCTTTTGTTAAGCAAAAATCGGTTTGAAGTGGATAATATACCTTAGGAGTCTTCCATCTTACTGTAGAAATGACATGCAAGAAACATCAATATCAAAATTATATAAATGAGAAGAAAGAAAGAGAACACATTCTATGAGTTAGAAACCTACTTCTTGAGGACAACTTGCCTTTCTTCAGCATCTTCTCCTCTTCTCTGTGTATGAATCCACCTCGATTGGAGGGGCTACTCGGGCTCGCTTTGGTGTTCTTTTCTTTGCTCTGCTAGTAGAGAGCCTGCTGCTTCAAATTTCTTCGCTTGCTTTGGTGTTCTTTGCTCTGCTAGAGATCCTGTTGTTTCAATTTTTTTTGCTCGCTTTGGTGTTCTCTGCTCGGTTGGAGAGCCTTCTCTTTTCCTTTGCTACTTCATCCTTTCACAAACAGAACGTAAGCCCCGCAAGTGGTGCCCACAAAAATTTCAAAACGTTACTTTTGCATGAGTAGGACTTATGATTCATATTTCGATTCTCTTACTCCTTGTCATCATTAAGAATAGTGGTAGAAAACTTGACATGACATTTCACAAATGGTAAGTATACTATTAAGATTTATCACATTTTAGGATATTATAATATCACCCCACACAACTACTATATTCTATGCTAGTTAAAGAAGCTTTTGAAATGTGCTTAACAAGCATAAATAACATACTACGTTAGCCTGCTCACACCCCTTTACATATGCTTGTTTACAGAACGCTTGAAAAGCTCTTTTACCACTTATGGAGGACACTTGTCCCTCATTTTCTCTCTATATGAAATTGTGTGTAGGAGTTTACACATGTCCCTATGACTCATTGGGTGTGTTTACATGGTAGCATTTTTTGACTACACGCTTAATAATTGGTATTTCCTAGTTTACAAGTGGATATACTCAACATAGTTCGACAGTTTGATGCACCTTCTTGCTAAAAGCATCTACTACACATGACATTAGGTGCAATAAATATAACCCTTGGTAATAAACATTAGTATGCATTAAATATACCCCTTAGTATGCAAACCTTCGTATACCACACGGTACAAGTGGTAATATTGTGGCATATACCAATGTGGCATATACCAAGGAGTAAACATTGGCTAATACCAATGATTATGATGGGGTATATTGTGACCCACCCTAGTGCCTAATACGATTTCAATTATATGTGTTTGGGAATTGGTATAGCCCACAATATGCACCTTAATGTAGTACTGATATCGATATGAAAGTTTGTGGCTTTCTCTATTACTTATTTGTCTCTCCAATGGGTATTCGGTGTTGAACATATTCCCCTAGTATATCAATTATCTTAATTCTAGTTTTTTAACCTTAATGAATTTTTTAACAATATTATTTGAAAGCCACAAAGGTACAATATCTCTATAAGTCTAGACGTATTAAATATATAGGCTTGAGAAATATAAAGAGGGATTGTCCCCAACAACATGCATCTTTTTGGGTTCCACACAATGGTTTGTATAATGAAAAAGGTTCCAAAAGCTAATGACACTCATATATTCTGCATACTCAATACACATGCGTTGTGGAATAAGTTGGTATTTAAACTATCCCATAGATAACCTTGATAAGTCTAAATAAGACTTTATAGGTTCTTGAAATACATCACCTTCATAACGTTTTGGCTTTCAAGCCTAATAGAAGAGCTTTGTGTTTGGGAGCATATATATATATATATACTCTCGCACACAAACCCACGCCGCGTAGCCATGAGGGCATCAAACCCGGGTCCTCTCCTAGGAACCCAACCGTTCTACCAACTCAGCTACGCGCCCGTGGGCTAATAGAAGAGCTTTAATAATGATTGATGCACACATGAATTATGTGCACGAGTTCAAACGTGAGAGTTTATGTGTGCACAAGCAACCATAAGCTATTTGTGTACACAATATGCATACAATAATAAGCTTGAGAGTCAATATATTCACCATTACACAGGCATGTGATGACCTAGGGGAAGTAGCAATTATAATAGAACACATAAGGAAGAATTATGATAACTAAAACAAAAAAAGCCTAATTACAAAAGCCAATACCATATACAAACTTCAATACTAATGCATGTAAATTTAAGCATTTGGCACCAATCAATGAAGTTCACTATCCCTCGACATGTACTATGAATATATTAAAGTGGACCATTAACTTGAATTCACAATATGCATACAATAATAAGCTTGAGAGTCAATATATTCACCATTACACAGGCATGTAATGACCTAGGGGAAGTAGCAATTATAATAGAACACATAAGGAAGAATTATGATAACTAAAACAAAAAAGCCTAATTACAAAAGCCAATACCATATACAAACTTCAATAATAATGCATGTAAATTTAAGCATTTGGCACCAATCAATGAAGTTCACTATCCCTCGACATGTACTATGAATATATTAAAGTGGACCATTAACTTTAATTCTCTACTGTCAAAGTCATAAACCCCATCTCAAACCCATATATTGAATTATATGAGGTAAACGTAGATTAAGCATTTCCTATACATATACGAATGTCAAAACTAATGCATGTAAATTTAAGCATTTGGCACCAAACTTGGCACCAAACGATTAAGATCGCTATCCCTTGACATGTACTATGAATATTAAAGCATCAAAGCCAAAGTCATGTACAATTAAGTGGGACATTAACTTGAATTCTCTAGCATCAAAGTCATGTAGATCCTATCTCAAACCCAACTGGATCATATGAGAGGTAAACTTAGATTATTCATTTCCTATACATATGATGTATTCGATCACCAATTTTAAAAACATTATTTTTCACATATTTCTTGGAGTATCCACAAACTATGGGCTACATTAGTGTTATTTTTTCAACAGAGTATATATACTCTTTATGTGCTATAGAATAAAAAATAAGTGTGCAATAATATTTGGGATAATTGCAATAAATGAAAAGAATAAAGATCAATCCATGGTGGTGTAAGCATGAGCTTTTTCCTTAATTATTGCAAAAGTTAATAATGCCATGAAATAATGGATGCCTTGTGTAGAATAACCTTTGGGATAATTACAATAAATGAAAAGAATAAAGATCAATCCATATGAGCTTTTTCCTCAATTATTTGAAAAAGTTAGTGTTTTTATGCATGTGTTTAGTTTCTAAAGCAAATCAACTCTAATTCTCCATATCTGAGCCCCTCTTTATAGTGGTTGTCACATAACCATCCAGTCCAATTTTAGGATCACTTTTGTAGCGGATAGGCCTAAGCTTAAAGAGCTCGTAGATTTTAGCATCTTTTTGTCACACTCATTTTCTTCTCTAAAAATTGCCAAACCTGTACTCTAGCGCTTTCTTGAAATTCCAAAGCCCTGTATAATATTTGAAAGGACGACATAGTAAAGTTCGCATTATGATTATGAATTGGATTCTGTGCAAAATGCAAGGTATATTAAATTTCTCTTAAACATTCATTGTAACCTAATTGTATTACTATTATGTGTCGTTATAAGTGTGAGCTCAAACCTGAAGTAGTGTGTTCATCAATGGCCGAGCAGCTTGTTGAGGCAAATCTGAGGAGCTTTCTAGTTCAGGAAGAGCTGGCATTTCAAAGCTCCGGTTTTCAATAAGACTAGTAGTGACTTGACTGAAATCTGGAATGATACCGGAGCCGCCAATACATTGAGCACCAACCTTCATCATAGCTATATATATATATATATATATGAAAATTCAAGGAAAAATTTCATCATGTAAGGAAGAGCTTTTTGCAAGAAGCTTCCCCCTCCTCCAGGTATAAGAATAAGAATGATATCCCTTCTTGCTCTTTTGGTAGATGAGGCGGCTTTGTATGCTCACCACATAAGAGATGGAGTTGAGCTTTATGTAAGCTCTCAAATACATCGGTTATCACTTTTACCTTGTCTTCTATCATATCAATAACCACATGGTTGGAAGCCTTCTTTCCTCGCTCTGCATAATCAATTCTTGCAGTTTTTTCAATATCCACTATGGACTTCACAACATTGAATATTGGAGATACTTCTATTCATTTTTACCAGCTCGTTGTGGATTTGGCTCAAATCACTATGGAGGATCACATCCAGTTTGCGCAATATTACTTCAAAGACTTCTCTCAATTCACCTGAATTAACTTTTTCACTCTGAATGTGTAATGAATGATCTTCTTCTTCACCCTTTTTCTTATAATTAGAAATGAGAAATTCCTTGTTCATCATATAAGTGCGTGCTTCCTTTAGTTTTCTTTCATAGCATTCACACACCTCTTGAACTTCCACAATCTTATCTACAGCTTCAGAATATTGGGTTGGGCAGCTATAAGTTGCTTTTGTGACATCACAGCTGCTTATCAAAGCTTGCTCTAACTGATCTTGCGATTTTCGAAGGAGAACATCGTGCCTGCCTAATTCGTGCCGCCTAGAACTTATACTTTTGGACGGGCCTATGACTCTGCTTGTACAAGATGCACACCTTAATGAATACCCTTGTTTGATGCACATACTTTGATTACATCCATTTATACAACATTTTTCTTGATCCATTCTATACTGTAGCTACGTGAAGCTCCGATCAAGGTCCTGCCGACAATCAACTAAGAAGATATCAATGTACTCACCCTCGCTTGCACTAGCACATAGCTCTATCAATACATGCACTCCGTTTTCGTGATTTATATATTATATCAAGTCCTTTTGCAATGTCACTCTGCCTGGCTCAAACATATAATTTGAAGAAAGTAACCTGGTAAGTAGCAAGCAATATATTCACACAATGATGAGTCTTTCTTTAATTAAAATTACTATAGACTCTCTTATATTTTTACTCTAATTACATGTAGGCATTCAAAGAGAAACATTAGGATATAGTCACAAACCTCAAGGCTTGGAAAGATGCCTTGTGTGTAAGAAATGTATGCTCAGAATCTTCACACCTAAGTCGGCGCCCAAGTTGAAAGCCTTGCACCTCTATGGATGATATGATTTTTTCCTATACAGATTTGTGAAGAGTTTGGATCTTCATAAACCACTAGTAAATCTATCAATAATTGGAGAAGAACTTCATCTTTGTCTCCCTATTAGAATAAAAGAGAATACAAAATAAAAAAATCCCATCGATTTTTTTTAAAAAAAAATGATAAATTGCAATTGAAATTGGATATTTTAACAACTCGACCTTTTACAGCAACCATTTAAAAAACCTTGGCCTCTGTGATTACTCCTGTAAAAGGTTGGAAATACAGGCTTCACAGAGGCCAAGATAACTTTGCTCGTCCTAAGGATTTCTCCTTTCAAGTCGTACATAGATGAGGGGTTTCGAGAATCTACCTCGTAGACACTACTCGTATCAAATCTAATGAACGTCTCAAACTTCTTTTGGATGGATGTGATCTCACTGTTAAATTGAGCTTTGGCATTGGGAACTAAATCTTTCCTTGTTATTGCAATGATCAAGTTTGGGATGAATTTCTTAGACCTTCGTGCCCTTGATGTGATGGATTTAAGCCAATACTCCAGCTCTTTGCAAAACATGTTACCACTTTTTGGTTGTTGGACTCCACACAAACAAGAAGAAGGAAGGACTTAATGCACGATTACTTAGATCAGCAAAGGCATATCTATACAGGATTAACCACAACCCCACTTCCCTCCACGTGGGCAAAGGAGGTGGGGCTATTTCAAAATACCCACTCCTCCTTCAAGCGTGAGGAGGAGCCAAATCTCACATCTTCCAATGCAATTTTGAATTTGAATCTAAGAAGATCTCATCTCACATCTTTCAATGAAATCTTTGTATACATGCTTACATACCTATAGATACACACACTTATATATATTATGTATGTATGTGTATCTATAGGTATGTAAGCATGTATATATAAATAGTATACATGTGTGTGTGTGTGTGTGTGAGAGAGAGAGAGAGAGAGAGATTACATTAAAGATGCATTTATTTGAGAGTGAGCACACCTCACCACTCATCCCTACCATTAAAATTTAATCTAAAATTTAATTAATTAAAATTATATATATGTGTAAATCTATTTAAGTGTGTGTGTGTGTGTGTGTGTGTGAGAGAGAGAGAGAGAGAGAGAGAGTTTCTATGTGAGAGAGTGTGCATGAAGAGAGAGAGAGAGTGTGTGTGTGTGTGTGTGCATGAGAGAGAGAGAGAGAGAGAGAGGTTGAGAATTTCTATGTAGGAGATAGTTTGTGTGGGAGGAGATAGTGTGTGTTTTCATTAGTGTATGTGCGGTGTGTACATGTGCGTGTGTGTGTGTGAGAGAGAGAGAGAGAGAGAGAGAGAGAGAGGCGACACATAATTTTTACGTAAGAGATAGTTTGTGTGGGAAGAGAGAGTGTGCGTTTAGATTAGTGTATGTGCGGTGTGTACATGTGTGTGTGTGTGTGTGTGTGTGTGTGTGTGTTGTGAGAGAGAGAGAGAGAGAGAGAGTATATGCATGCATGTGCGTACATCTGCATCTATGTGTAGAATGTGCTTGAGAGAGAGAGTGAGATGGGGCAGACTTGGAGAGAGAGAGAGAGAGATGTAATGAGGGAGCGTGAAAAGAGAGAGAAAGAGAATAAAAAGTATCTTTTAATAAAATATAAATTAAATAGAAAACATATATGTATATGTGTGTATACATGTGTATGTGTGTGTGTTTTTATTTACATTTATATATACATACATACATATGTATGTATATATATATACATATATATGTTTGTGTGTGTGTGTGTGTGTGTAAAGAAAAAACATGTATATATAAATAGTGTGCATGTGCATGTGCATATAGGCAGTAATAGTAGCCATTAGGGTTTTTGAGTGTTCAAATTTATAGGCAAGCATTAGGCCATTAGGGTTTTATATCTTAACCATGGACATTAGGTATGAAAACCCTAATATAATGATTGGCTAAATGAATTTTTATTTATGTCTACACCTATATGTTTTATACATTTTCACCTATAAGTATTGGCCATATGACTTTTTGATTTATGTCTTTACCTATATGGTTATGCATGTAAAAAGACTTATTAAAAAGAGTTGTCTAACGATAAAAATCTCATAACATCAACTATTTACATGAGATAATTAACAAAATGGACATTGAGTCATATGTTTATGGTTGTAGTCAGTCACCCACCCTAACCTAATCACAAGGGATAAAAAATAGTTGTTTGATGGATAGCATCATGGGGCTAAGAAGGATCATCCTTGGTGCACACCATTTACAAGAGATAATGTCCAAGTGTACAAATGTTAAAGTAAAGTCTTTGATAGTAGTCATTTGTGAGGACCATAGATGTGAGTCGTTTTGGTAGTCATTTTGTAAGAGCACAAAATAAAAAAGGTTGCACTAGCCGTTGAATGGTTTGCTACTTCCACAATGTCATTGGTGGAGTATAGATAACTTTATAGTCTATTACTATTATAGGTGGATGTATGAGTTGAGTTGACAAGATAATTGTATGGTTTATTACGATTATAGGTGGATGTATGAATTGAGTGTGTGTGTGTGTGTGTGTGTGTGTGTGTGTGTGTGTGTGTGTGTGTGAGAGAGAGAGAGAGAGAGAGAGAGAGAGATTACATGAAAGATGCATTTATTTGAGAGTGAGCACACCTCACCACTCATCCCTACCATTAAAATTTAATTAATTAAAATTATATATATGTGTGTAAATCTATTTAAGTGTATGTGTGTGTGTGTGTGTGTGTGTGTGTGTGTGTGTGAGAGAGAGAGAGAGAGAGAGAGAGAGAGAGTTTCTATGTGAGAGAGTGTGCGTGAAGAGAGAGAGAGAGTGTGTGTGTGTGTGTTGTGTGCATGAGAGAGAGAGAGAGAGAGGCTGAGAATTTCTATGTAGGAGATAGTTTGTGTGGGAGGAGATAGTGTGTGTTTTCATTAGTGTATGTGCGGTGTGTGTGTGTGTGTGTGTGTGTGTGTGAGAGAGAGAGAGAGAGAGAGAGAGAGAGAGAGAGAGACGACAGATAATTTCTATGTAGGAGATAATTTGTGTGAGAGGAGAGAGTGTGCGTTTAGATTAGTGTATGTGCGGTGTGTACATGTGTGTGTGTGAGAGAGAGAGAGAGAGAGAGAGAGAGAGAGAGTGGGAGGAGAGAGTGTGCGTTTAGATTAGTGTATGTGTGTTGTGTACATGTGTGTGTGTGTGTGTGTGTGTGTGAGAGAGAGAGAGAGAGAGAGAGACAGAGAGAGAGTATATGCATGCATGTGCGTACATCTGCATCTGTGTAGAATGTGCTTGAGAGAGAGAGAGTGAGATGGGGCAGACCGAGAGAGAGAGAGAGAGAGAGAGAGAGAGAGAGAGAGAGAGAGAGATGTAATGAGGGAGGGTGAAAAGAGAGAGAAAGAGAATAAAAAGTATCTTTTAATAAAATATAAATTAAATAGAAAACATATATATATATGTGTGTATACATGTGTGTGTGTGTGTGTTTTTATTTACATTTATATATACATACATACATATGTATGTATATATATATACATATTTATGTTTGTGTGTGTGTGTGTGTATGTGTGTTTGATATATCTATCTATATATTTAAAAGTGACCACAACTTATCACCCATCTCCGCACATTAAAATTTAATCAAAATTAATTAAATTATGTCGATGTTTGTATTTATATTTTTAAATACATGTATATATGTATAAGTATATGTGTCTATGTATAGGTTTATGTATCTAAAACATAATATTATATATACTATATATTTACATATGTGTATGTGTGTGTGTGTGTGTGTGTGAGAGAGAGAGAGAGAGAGAGAGTGTAAGTGAGAGAGAGAGAGAGATTGAAAGAGAGAGAGAGAGAGAGAGAGAGAGAGCGCTTCTAATGTGTGGGAGAGAGTAAGAAGAGAGAGGGAGTGTGTGCATGTGTGTGTGTGTGTGTGTGTGTGTGTGAGAGAGAGAGAGAGAGAGAGAGAGAGAGCAGGTGTGTATATGTGTGTGCATGTGAGAAGAGAGAGAGAGAGAGAGTTTCAACATTTGAGAGTGTGTGTACGTGACAAAGAGAGGGAGAGGGTCATGTGCATGTGCATGTGCATGTGTGTGTGTGTGTGTGTGTGAGAGAGAGAGAGAGAGAGAGAGAAAGATGGTTGTAGAGAGGGAATAGTTCTTTCTGGAACCTTGGTCGGCCGCAGCAATACTAGTAGTCATGAAAGCACCGATATTCATTTTGGCCTGCCAAGTCCCAAAATGACATCTTGACACACACACACACACACACCATCCACTACCACGGATGTCTCACCTCAATGCCCTTTGTGCGAGGTCTCTTCTTTCCCAATTTCCGGTCCATCTCCAGAAACCTCTTTTGAGAGGTCTTGAACAAATCTTCCAATGATCTCATAATTGCGGTCTTGCCTGCAACCCAAAAGTCTCAAAAAAAATCATATTAGTCTCTTCTTTATATGATTGTGGTGAAAAGCGTTCATCAAAAGAACTTGCAGCAAGAGACAAAAAGTGTTTGGGGTAGGAACGAAGGTTCTAAGAATAATGTATCGTGCCTTTTCGCATGATTTTGCTAAGGTTTTACTTAGTGTTGTTTGAAACGCCGAGGTGATGACTGTTGTAGAATAAATCATTGTAGTGAAGTTCCAAAAAAGAGATGAGAATATGAGCATACCTACAGGCATAAGGCTGTCGTCGCCGCACAAGAAAACCCAGTCGGTGGCACCTTGCGTGGGTTGATGAGTCCCAGGCTCTTTATCACCTCCACACTCCTCTTGTTTCGCTCCACCTGCGCTTCTATGGCCGCCTCCCCTTCTAGTGGTGTCTCCAGCAGATCGATGTCATGGAGCGAGCCGTTCTCCTGCAGGCTGTCCAGGACGGACTCCACCGTCCATGGCCCTGAACACATTTAAGAGAGAGCCGAGTCAAGCTTTGGTTGTTCGCTACGCCCTCTAAGAAGTCGTCAAAGCCTGTGGGTTGGGTCTCAATCGCGAGGGTGGTGAGGGTTGTGTTGCGTTTCAATACTTGTGTGGCAAACTCCTCCGGTAACACATTGGAATGAGGTGTCGGCGATGCGAAGTATCTTTCGCCGCGATGTACAGGCCTCGGAGCTGGTTGAGGTTTGGGCAGCGTAGCAGAGCAAGAGCTGCTTTTGGCCACTTCTTCCTCCTCCTGGTGATCACCTTCTGCGGCCGGTGTCTGCATGTTGGCGTGGTTGGGTGGTGCTGCTTACTTGATTCATCTAAATCCAAATATTGTAAGAAGAAGGAAGTGTTGCGTGGACCAGCTCTGCAAGTCCCCAACTTCATCGGCTGGAGTTGTCAAATTCCATAGGCGAAGGCATTGCAAGGTAGTTGTGGTAGAATTATAAGAAATGTGGTGATGCATGGTTTGAAAGAGGCGGTTGAGGTGCTTGGGGCTGATTGAGAATTCTAGTAGGCGCAGCAGCTCGCGGAGGGAGGTGCGCCAAAGGGAGCCGATGGCCTGCATGCACCGCTCCATGCTGCCCTTCTCCGCCTCCTCCTCCTCTGCCAGCAGGTCCCCCCATTCGAGGAACACCTCCCCACCTCATACAACGGCTTGCAGGAATTAAGCGGACCTTCGACTGTGACCTCAAATTAATTAAAATGAGGGTGCGAAGGAGATTGTGAGTGCTGCTGGTCTCGTCATCGACTAATCGGCTGAGGAAGTGGGCGATACTCCTGCAAGCCGACTCCTTCACTGCCTCCCTACTCTTTTTCACTGCCTCTTCTACAAAATCCAGTGACAAGACCCCGCTGCTCTCCACAAACTGCCTGGCCAAAAAATCTACTCCTTCCAAATCTGCCATTGCACGGTATATCTAAGCCCCCCTCCCCCAACACACACACACACACACTAGCCCCGCACTTATTAGCTCCTTGTAGACCTAATGCTTACTAGATTAGCATACATATATATCTCTCATTCTCGCTAATTTGATGCGATGTATATACACACCTTCTAATAATACTGAAATTACATGCTCGAAAACACTCACCCCCCCAATACTAATTCTCACGAGCGTTGATGCCTGTTGAAAATCTAATGAGCGGAAAGTATTTCTCTACCATAACTTCTTCTTATGGGTATCAATTTGTTTCTTGGGAGCATCTTCTTTAAAAACCAGAGTAGGCTATTCACACTATTATCCCTCCATCCATATGTTGTTTTCAAGTTAAGGATTTCCAAGCATGCTCGTCTCACAAAGTTGAGTACTTTGCACCCTCATACAATGGTGTGTTAGTCTCCTTGTGTAACACATCTTCTTTCATGTGTTTCAAAGTTAGATGTCTCTTCCTCACACCCTCTCTTTGAAAAAAGTGAGTGATTCATCTCTTCCATGGCATCCTCTTCCTTTATCTCATGCGAAGGAAATCCTGGGTCTTCCAAATGTATTGAGCATGCTGCACTTTCCAAGTGCTCCTTACGACGCTTGTACTCCTTCTTCAAGTTTCTTCCATTGACAGAATAATGAGGCATATTGTATAGTACTTGTGTACAAATGTCCATGCTCTCCTTATCCTAATGAACCATATTTAAAAATGACACTCAACATTACATATGGAAAATCATGAGTTTACATCTCATCTCATAACTTTATATACTAACTGAAGAATTGGCTTGCATCATCAAGTTAGATGGCATTGGCTCAAACAATAGCCATTTTCTAATATGCACCAATGTCTCTCGAGGCTCACGTACATAAAAATTCTTGCATCTTGCAAATGAACAAGGGATTCTTCTTTGCAACCACTTTGGACCTCCAATTAATGGTGACCCATTACTATCTAAACTAGTAGAAGACATCTGTATATCAGCGCGAACACAAAAAGTGTGCAAAAATTGAATATGAATACATACACTAAATCTAGCAGTATCAATGGTATATGCATAGGTTGGATCTCTGGAATTTACCTAGTGTCGCTATAAACGTCGCTATGAGCATTGCTATTAACGTCGCTATAAGCACTGTTAGGCGTTGTTTTTAGCGGCACTTATAACGATGCTGAGAAAATTAACTTTTGGAACGTGTGATATGTGCTTCCGATGCCTATCTTTCTCTCCCCCCTAAAAAACTTCCCTCCACTCCTTTCCTTGAGTTCCTGCACCGACTCCTCCCCTGCCATCAATCTAGCTCCCCTTACATGCATTTGTACTCTTTGTATTCCCCTTTTCCTTTCTCTTCATCATTATATGGCTATGGTATAAGCTTTTGAAGGTATCTTTCTCTTATTTTTTATTCTAATGCATTTGTTTAGGGTTCTTCTTCTTCTTTCCCTTCCCCTTTCCCTTGCTATTCCTCTTGCTTTTCCTATCCATCACTCTACAAGTGATGGTGTGACCTAATGATTAGGGTTCGCTTCTATTATGCTTAACCTAATGATTAATAAGAAACATAATGAGATTAAGATTAATGCATAGAGTACTAACCTTCTCCTTTTTCTTCTTCTCCTTCTCCTTTTTGTGTCTATGCTTAATGTGTATTTCTTGTGTTGGGTAGGTAGAGTTTATTAAATGTGTTGCTTTTTTTGATGTTCAAAAACACCATTTTGAAGCTTCAGTGAAAACCACTTCAAAACACCAACAATAGTAAATTTCCATTAATCAAAAATATATGTTCAATACTGTTCATGATACGTAACAACATATTCATTTGTTGTATACCTCTTGCACGACCACATGGCCTCAAGTGCTTCAAGTATGTGTCTTGAAGTTATCAAAGATGATATGTATCTCAAAGAGATTTTGGTGTTTAGAAACACCATTTTGAAGCTTCACTGACAACCACTTCAAATCACCAACAACAATAAATCTCCATTAATCACAAATATATATTCAGCACTTTTCATTACACTCAACAGCATGTTATAACCATTATTAATTTAATGTAAAATTGTTGTGACCATTTGACCTACTTTAATTATTTGTCTCGAAGAAAATGAATCTTAACAACATGAACATCACTTCATTAGGAAGTGAATGGGGTCTTCTTGGGCCCTTTAATTTGCCCAAGCCTAATCAAGGTGATTAAGGAATAGCCAAATGGGGGGTTGCCATGTGGACTGAAATTTTGGGTTTGTAAGAGAGGTGTAAGAGTGGTCAAAGGGTGCACTTTTTCCCCCAAAAAGGGGGGAGGCAATTTTACAATTTTCGGACCTCCATAACTTCTACATACAAGCTCCGATTTGAGCGGAGATTATAGATCCGTGATCTACGCATCAAGAGCTTTCCATAGATATGTTACATGATATGGTTCTGTCCGCTAGATTTTAAATTCCATTTTTCCCCCAAAATTCAAATTCGAATAAAGTAGCCGTTTTGAAGCTTCTAATTAGAAAACGTTTCTTCTTAAGAGAAAAGGTTTGACTCCTTAAACTGCCAAATAAAAGGGCCCAAGAAGCCTTCCATTGAGGTCCTAATGATTGAAAGTCTAATAATTTAATTTATGATACTTGTGTCCACTTGAGCCAAGATACTTGTGTCCAATTAAGCCAAGTTACTTGAATTCAGTGTTCTCAATTTATCAAAATAAAGATTACACATATTACATCACCATGATGCAACTCTATTGTCCAAGTAAGTGTTTCCTCCAATCCCACAAACCAATGAAAGAATTTTGTCTATCCTAGAAAACAAGTTAAACCATGTATAAAATAATCAACCATTTCCTTTTAGGGCTTATGACCGGGTGTCCATAGGGTCGGTCTACTCATGGAAGTGTCCTTTAGTTGTCATTGTGGCATGAGGCCAAGGAGGCCTATGTCTGTCATCATCCAGCCATAGGGGTCTCATCCTTTATTAGCAAATTGAGACACTAATCAAGCTATCCCATCAAAATATCAATACAAACCAATCAAATAATTTTTCTTATCCTACAAACCAATTTAATATTAATAACATTGATAGCCACACAGTTATGGAATTAAGGATTTAAGATATATATCACATAATACAAACCATTCAATCGTACCAAATTATTACATGAGAAGACTAGAGCCACCGAGTTGATAGAGAAAAAGCAATTGAAAATAGTTAAATCTTGAGAAAATGATGGAGTTGATGGGTAAAGAGTTAATCAATCAGTTGGTGGCCTTATACATAGGATTTTAGAGTTGTTCATGGATCTTGCAATATAGTAATATATTCATGCATCCTATCTGGAATGAGTTTCTAGTTGAGATTGTATTGCCTCCAAAGTTGTTTTAGATAGATCTTGGCTTCATAAGGCTTGATCACTAAGCCTTTGAGTCCCAATTTCTCTACAAGCATTATGTCCTCTACTCCCTTCATGGGGTTGTTATAGACGGAGCACTCCTTAACAACCTCACTTTATCACAGTCTAATAATATCTTTTCCTTGTGGCCTTGACTTCGAGTAGAGTAGCCACTTTTACTGCTGCTAGAAGTAGCACCCTTGGCTCCACCAAGACCTCGCACATGTTTCGGTAGCTTTTCTGTGTTGTATATTGTATATCTGACCAACGTTTATTTTCCTCCTCCCACTTGTCCACAATCTTCTTAACATGATTGTATAGTTCATGACCTTTGACTATTGGTGTTTGTCTATAAAGGAGAAGAACTTATTGATGTACAAACGTCAAAAACATGATGAAGTGCAACCAAGTATGGTAGTAGCTCTCCCATTAGAACATTGTCTTCCTCATACACATTAAATGAAGGAGGAAATATACAACTAGATGTAGGGTTAACACATCCCTTTAATGGTACATCATCAACAACAAGTAGCGTTCTTCTTGCATCATAGCCAAAGATCTTTGATGCATAGGCTAATGGTTTAAAAAATGCTTCTACACCTGGATTATCTAGACGACATATTTTTGTTATTGCACATGTCTGGCATTGACCTTGTCCCCAAACTATAAAGAATGGAAGCTTCCCACCTGCCTCTTTTTCCAAAATGTTTATGATATCTACCACAAAATTGTCATTTGCAGCTGACCATATTCCCACATTGAAGCTATCCAGTAATATCTTTAAGAATTCCAAACATCCTGATCGTAGTAGAACAAGATACTCATGGCCACACTTTAAGCTCCATAGTTTTTTATATTTCTGCCAACAATGCCTCACAGTAATCCACACAAGTTAAATATAATTCTTAGCATTGGCCTATTAGTAGAACATGTGTCTAGTTCAACATGCACTACGCTTGCCACCAACAAATCATTTGAGGGTGTTTTCATCACTTGTTTCTCTTCTGACTCTCCACACATTCTAGACACTACATCATCTTCTATTTCCATTGGCATATTGACCGCAACATCCCCTATCCTCTCCGTCAGCTGACTTTCCTTTCCATGCAACTCTGCGTCATTGAGTTCCAATGGCAAACTGACTAGCACATGATCATTAGACACTTTATCTACTCGGTTTCCTTGATGTGTATTATTTTCAAGATCCATTTGTTGGACGACATCATTGTTATCATCCCCTTTGGAAATCGGGTTAAGCCTCATAATTGACATGCTAGACAAATCATCCTCTACTATTAAATGAGGCATATCAGTAGGTTGAACATCTCTCTCACCTTCTTCTACTTGAACTTCTTCAAGCTTTGTATTGTTGAGATCACTCGCCTCAATTTCTTTTAGCTCAGTTTGGGCTGCCCTTTCATTGTTAACTAGACAATGCACTATCTGACTACCTATCATTTAATCACTTGCGCTACCATAGATTTGCTTTTTAGTGAATTTGATTCTTTATTGGTATCTCTTTCATCTTCGGACGTTTCAACCTCTATGAGATCTACCACATCACCTTGTTGCAAAACTATATGTTAAGAGAATAAGACTAGTCAATCTCAATAGTCTCTTATTATCTTGACTTATATAGACAATACTAGGACACCCTCAGTTGATATATTTCTTTCTTAAGATAACATCCTTGGAATAGGCTTTTGTAATAGGGCTATGAGGCCATAGGGGTCTCCTCGTAGAAGGATATTTATAGCAAGGCAGGGGGTCAATATCTCTTAAAGAAAAGGAACTTAGAGTCACCAACAAAGACTTTGCATTAGAACTATGATCGAGGGGCCATAGGAGTTCCCTCATAAGTCAACAAGGCATCCTTTAGCTAAGTCATTTAATAAGAGGCCTATCACTAGGAGTATATAAGGATTCTTTAACAAGTATTTATCTAGCATAGAATGAGGGCAAGACATCTCTTTTGCAAAAGGAATATCAACTTGATAGCAAGGCTTTTTACAAGAGGCCTGTGAGACTGGGGGGGGGAATAAGATCTCCTTCAAAACCAATTTCCTACATTCTCAAGTGAAAGGCCATAGGGTGTTTTTCAATAACATAAGGATAAGACCTCTCTTTTACATTAAGTTGTAGACGATAACGACTTACGACCAAGGGGTCATAGGATCTCTTTCAACACACATCTCTCTAGCTTAAGGGGAAGACCTTCCTTTGCAAGAGGGGTGTAGACTTGTTACAAAAGCCATTCAATATTTAGGGGTGCCTATTCAAACAAACGTGTCGAGTAAAGCATGAGGGCAAGACATTTTACCAATGGGCCATAAGTCATCTATTCAGACTTGATTATAAGGCCTACAAGAATTGGTTACTAGGGGCCTATGATTGATTGGGAGGCCATAGGATGTGTATTTACATAGACTTGTCAAGTAAAGAACGAGGCCAAAGCCTATGACCAAGAGGCCATGGGGTGTCTAGTTAAACTTGATACTAAGCCATATAAGACTTTCATTAGCACTAAAATCTAATGAACTTACCTTTACTGCACATATATTAGGTGGATTGCAACCATACTTTTTAGCAAAACACATTATATTCCTCATTCTAAATTTATACTAACAAAAGGTTTTCTTTTTTTAATCAATAACTTTTTATTTTGTATAGAGCTACACCTCTTGCTTAGAGAAAACAATGAATGTACAAAAAAAAATTAGGGAGAGTGATCACATTAGAGGATTTTCACAATCAACAATGTGAACAACACAGGCTCCAAAGTTATTATTAGCTCTACGACAAAAATAACATTGCCTAGTATATTGTATTCACATTAGAGCATGTACTATTTAAGACTTATGTAATTCAAACTTAATCAACTCAAGATCAACTTTAAACATGCCATTGAATATTTGCTAGCATAATATACAATTCAAATCCATAAATGTCCATGACGAAGAATGTCCATACCAATTGGCATTGTATATATAAAAAATTAAATTAAAATTTATAAATGCCATAGTAGATGTGTAACCAATCCAATTGTTGAGATCTTGGACACAACAAGACCTCCACATTTATGTTTCTTAAAAGCCTTATCACAAATTTTCTTTGCTTGATAAAAAACAAATAACTCAACATTGAATACACATCACATTAAATTCTATCCACCATTAATTTCTTTGAGCCAATGCAATACAAACCACATTTACTTACTTGTTGTTATCTAGGTACTTTAAAGTAGCTATCTACTTATTCTATTGTCAAGAAATATTTTGACCAAGAGAGCTTGCAAATTTTAAAACATAACCTCATTTGGCCATGGGGTCACTTAAAAAGGTTTGACAATTTTCCACATCAAAATATTGGTATAATTAAGTCATCCACCTGGTTGAGGATAAGGCTAACCCTATGGTCATGCAATCATAGGGTTAATAGAGCTAGAGAAATTCATGGTCTAGAAGAGCAAGGATGACCATTGTTGATAGTGCAAGAAGGCAATAATACTGTAAGAGAGCTTGTAAACTTGAAAACATAACCTAATTTTGCCATGGGGATGATTTCAATTTTGATAATTTTAAACATCAAAATACTAAAATGACTTAGCCATCCAAATGGCCAAGAGAGATTAGTGACCCTATGATCATGTGGCCATAGGTTTAATAGAGCTAGAGGGATTGCAAAATTACGTTCATAACATCATTTGGCGCAAATTTGAGAAAGCTTTTTTAGCAAGGATGACCCTTTCCCCATAGCACAAATAGTGCTAGAGAGCTTGCAAAGTTTGGTAATTTTGAACATCAAAATATCGAATGACTCGGACATCCACATGGTTGAGATCGATTATGTATAGATTGACACTATGACCCTGCAAGAGTGTGGGCACGAACACAGGCGCGGGTTGCTTTTTTTGCGGTCGGGCGCGAGTCATTTAGATGGTTGAGAAGCTTGGCCATATAGATGGTTGAGAGAGATTAATGACCCTATGCAGGGAACCTGTGGCCATAGGGTTAATAGAGCTAGAGAGATTGCAAAATTGCATCGATAACATCATTTGGAGCCAAGTCAAGAACCTATGGTGGCCGCACGGTCATAGGCTTAATAGTGCTAAATAAACCTACTCTTCTACTCTAATTCAATAATCTACACTCGAATTTCCAACCAAGGCGGCAGGATCATCAAGATGCACATAACACTTATATACAAGACACACAAAAGATGCATGACGCAAGCTGTACAAGTAAGCAAATCTTGATTTCATGCATTGCTAATTCAATTTGGTAATGGTAGCGTAACATTGTAAGATTCCTCCCCAGCCTCTCAAGATGTCCAACATCTTCCCCTGTAATCAATTCCCTCTTCAGAAATATAAAAGATCTTGTTTCTACCTGTTTTAGCCTACAGAGAGAAAATATTCTAGAGAGAGAATATTTAGATTTTGAATATTTTTGGATGGAAAAACATCTCTCCTTATTAAAATAAGTTTCCCCGAAACAGAAATTTAAAAAGATTTTCAGAAGGTGCATTAGAAATTAAGTATGGCATTATCCTAGAGGTGAAGTTTTTTCAAAATTTTAAATTAAGATTCCTATGGACCAATAAGATTCATCCAAATGTAGGGAGGGGATAAATGAAGAAATAAAAGAAAAAGCTCCCAAAAATGAGTAAATACTCACATAAGATGAAGAGTTGACTAAGGACAAGGTTAATAGTTAAAAAGGGAAGATATTTAGAAGTAATGATGCATTTTTGACACCTCTGCATGGGGGATTCCCCCCTCATGAATGAGGCACCTACTTCACATGTGCAATTGAGTATCAAAAATTGAGATATTTCATCTCTCCTCTCTCCTAATTCAAGTCTAGTTCCAAAAAGTTAGCTTAATTGACCTAAAAATGATCAAAAATTGACCAAACTGATTTGGAAAATTCTAGAATCAGTTTGTTTGGTTAGGAGCTCAATTTTTCCTATAAATAGAATCCTCCCCCTTTGTTGAAAAACAATAGTGTTTATGCACTGTTACTCTACTTCTCCCAAGCCAAGAACTGTGAATTTATTAATAATTCACTAGTTTTTGACATTTCCCTCTTCAAAAGATTGGTGGCCACTCTTGTTACAAACAAGAGTTGAACCCTCAAACCATCAAGCCAAAGGAAAGCTCCAAGAAATTATGTAAGTAGAGATTCTTGTAATTTTCTTTATTGATTTTATGTTTTTCTAATGTTTATGATTATTTGAAGTGATAAATGGATGCTATGCCTTGATCGAAAGGCTTTTCCCCTCTCTCTTCTTAGAATCAACCCTTCTTTATCCTAGTTAAGTGATAATTATTGGAATTAAACTTTTTATAATGTTTTCTCTTTTATAAGTGAATTTTGATTAGTATAGATTACTTTAAATCAATTAGGGTTAATTTTTAAGACAAATTAAGTAGAAAAATTTTAAAAATGGTCAGCCATACAAAGGAGGTTATGGCAAAATTTTTTGGAAATAAGAATTATCTTTTATTATGCTAAAAGAGTAATTCCTATCAATTCTATACTCTAAAACTGTCATTTTCATTGATAGAAGATGCATATTGATTAATATTTTTTTTAAATGCATAAAAGAATAATCGTTTTATTATGAAAGTGTTACTTTCATCAAAATAGATTTTTATGCATAAAGAAATAATTTTCTTTTTATTATGAAAGTGTTACTTTCATCAAAATAGATTTTTATGCATAAATGAATAATTTTCTTTTTATTATGAAAGTGTTACTTTCATCAAAATAGATTTTTATGCATAAAGGAATAATTTTCTTTTTATTAGGAAAGTGTTACTTTCATCATAAAGGAATAATTTTCTTTTTATTATGAAAGTGTTACTTTCATCAAAATAGATTTTTATGCATAAATGAATAATTTTCTTTTTATTATGAAAGTGTTACTTTCATCAAAATAGATTTTTATGCATAAAGGAATAATTTTCTTTTATTATGAAAGTGTTACTTTCATCAAAATGGATTTTTATGCATAAAAGAAATTTCTTTTATAAAAGTGTTACTTTTATCATTATTGAATTCTATGCATAAAAATATGCATAAAAGATTATTTTTTTAATTATAAAAGTGTTACTTTTATCATAATTGATTTTCATGCATAAAATATTATTTTTTTATTATAAAAGTGTTACTTTTATCATAATTGATTTTCATGTATAAAAGTATGTATAAAAGATTTTTTTTTAAAGTGTTACTTTTATCATTATTGATTTCTATGCATAAAAGTATGCATAAAAGAATAACTTTTTTAATTAAAAGTGTGATTTTCATCATAAATGAATTTCATGCATAAACATATGCATAAATGATATTTTTTAATATTAAAAGAGTGATTTTCATCATAAATGATTAATATGCATAAACATATGCATAAAAGATATTTTTTTATATCAAAAGTGTGATTTTCATCAATAAATGATTTATATGCATAAACATATGCATAAAAGAAACTCTTTCATCATAAAAGAGCGATTTTCAACATAAATGATTTTTATGATGATAAAAGTGCGACTTTCATCAGAAATAGATTTTATACATAAATAGATGAATATAGAATCTTTATAATAAAATAAGGGTTCTCCTTAATCCTCTGTTTAATTTCCACAAAAATTGAAAAAAAGAATAAGTAGATAATCTGTGAGAAGAAATGCTACCGTTTTATATTCACTAAGATGGTAATGAGAAAGTTCAATTAAACTATCGAAGTCGGAGATCGAGATAAATGATTATTTTATTCCTCATAAGAAATTCATGTTTTAGAAATTTGTAAGTAAATATTCGTCGAACGAAATTTAGAAAAAAGAGAAATTGAAATAGTACCTTTCGAGAAAGATACCTTAGGAGGAACCTTTACAGACCCAAACTCTGATTCAGACTATTGACCAAGACCTAATTCCTTCGTCAATTTTAATCAATGACAATGTGCCCAGTTCAGAAAAAATGTACTCAAATCTCCCACCGAATCTGAAACTAAGTTAAGACTTTTGATTTTGATCTGAGGATCAAGTTATCAGAATTCGAGGAATTCTGTTTGGAATTCAGACCTGGATCTAGAAGTATTGGGATACAGATTTAAGATTATTCATGGTTTTCAAACAAAATCTAAACTGAAAACTTGCATAGAAACCTTGTTTTCTTAAAAGACTGTCTTACGCCAGAATGCTGGAGGGAGCATTTGGTATATATGTTTATCTAAGGGAAGTTCCGTTGCAACAGCTGGCGCGGAGTGTTCGAGGGACAGCTCATGCGGCAAAGCCTGCCCAGGTCTTGACCAACCTCGGTATGGTTAAAATGGTGAGCTTCCAGTACGATGGACGAGGGCCGACAAAGCGGTCCCTGAGTGAAGTGAGAGGACACCTAAGGAGGATCCTGGAGGGTTCTGACCAGGAGATGCACGGGCTCGCCTTGCTGAGGACATCCGTGCATATGTCGAGGAAGATATTATATGATGGATCTATGTTTATTGTAATCTATCCCTGGATCTCGTTGTTGACTCGCTAGTCTCAAAACAGAGAGTCCAGGGTACTCAATGGAAATTTTGAAGTATGACATGTGTAACCAGTAAATTGTTTGTGAATGGATTGTTTTATAGATTAAAGTTTTAAAGAGGAGTGCATGCGTATCTATTTTCTAAAGCTAAAGTTAAGAATGGCATTTCAATTATGGGTGGGTGAGTACTTGTTCGGTTCCACCGATTCCAGTGGTAGGGTGGTGGCTAACCCATGGGCCTGATGGGGTTAGGCTGGAATCAGTGGAGTTTTAATAATCAAACTTAAAAATCTTAGGATTATGCTAGGATTCGAGTAGCTAGTCAATTCCCAGATAAATTTCTCAAATGAGTGGATCAACGGCTGTGCCTAATCTTGATCAGGAAAAAAGCGTTGAATTTACTAAAATGATCAAATTATATCAGTGATAGTTTCCTTCTATCTAGTTTATTCAATTGAAGGATAGCTTAGAATTGATCACGTTAGAAAAATTCGTTAAGAAAATTCAAAAAGGTGGAATCATCCTCGCTTTCTGGGCATGGGAAATTTTCTCGGTTTCGATTTTCGGAGTGACCACCAGCCTAGTCTCGTGTCTGGACATTCGTGGGCGAGGCCCCGAGTGAGAAACCCTGCCCCGCGCATGAGGGGGCTGCTTCCGCCTGTCAGCTACCGGGGAATCCGGTGTGCGGAGGGGGCAGAGGGATCTCACAATTAGTATCAGAGCGCTGTTGTAAAATTTACGTAACAATAGCAAATTGCTTAAAATTTTGAGAAATAATGTTTTTCGCTTGCTAATATTATGTTGAGTAAACTTCAAAAAACCTGAAAACTTATAAATTGAATTGGAAATTATAGATGGAAGCTCCATACTTATCCGGTATTCCCGACATCAACCAGTCTCAAGATATGACTGCGTTTGCCTTCGAGCATCTCTTCTCTTCCGCTTCAACTCGAACAAGCCGAGCAAGACTCGCAAGCCATTTCGAAGAATTATATTTTCCTGACCCAGCGGAGAGACGACAGCATAAGTGGTTTGCAGGGCAGTATGTCCACGCCTCTTGTGACCGGCGTGCAATGTTAAGACAGAACCTCTCATTGGCAATGATTCTGTTAAAGCTGAAAATGGTGCGTGGTGTCATTCTATATCATTCGACGCCTCAAAATTTCAGACTTTCATGTCAAGTCTACAGACTCTTTAGTTGCTTTATTCCTAAGTGGAAGATAATAGCTCCATTGTGTGTGAGTTGCACTATGTGTTGGCATGTTAGGTAGTAACATGTGTGAGACATAAATGACCGCGTCCAGCTCGTCATAGTGTGTGGACATTAGCTAGGGTTAGCAGTGTGTGGACACAACACATGTAGTGTGTTGTAGATTATGGATTATGGCTTTGTGTGAGAAGGGAGATGGCTTCCCTCTATGGTTAGGGTTTGCTCCTGTGTGTGTGTCTCCTCTCCCTCTACCTGTTTTTCATCATGGTATCAGAGCCTGGTGCTCTCTACTAGGGTTTATGAGTGAGTGAGAGAAGAGGGAGAAGAAGCTGTGAAGAAAAGCTGTCAAGCTTGCCATTGGAGTTGTGAAGCTTGGAGCACACCAATGTTCATCAAATCTGAGAGCTTGGCCTACTGGGTAATGACTACTAAACATCCTTGAGCGGATTGCAGGTGCAAAAACACAAACAACACGAGATTTGAGTTGCCCAAAGCAAAGAAAAATTTTTGTTTTGCAAGCTCTCCATTGAAGCTTGAGTGTGGAATGGTTGCAAATCTGACACAAAGAATCATGTATATGGAAAATGGGAATGTATTGGCAACTCATGTGCAAGCCCTACATTGAATTTAGAGCAAAGTTGATGCATTTAAGTGAGTGGAAATTCACTGTTTTGAAGCCCTCAGAAAAACAGAGAAGAGATGTTCATTGTGGATGAAATTGGAGCTAGTTTTTTGCAAAAATCACTACATTGATGGATGGGTACATACCTAGCAGTGTTGGGGACTCACATCTACCTTCAATTACCACCATAACAAACCACCCAATTCTCCTCAAGAGCAGGCGGTGCAGACTGTAGGGAAGAAATAGTGCAGAATTTTTAATAGTATGCTAGGTGGAAGAAATAGTGCAGAATTTTTAATAGTATGCTAGGCGGTGCAGACTGTAGGGAAGAAATAGTGCAGAATTTTTAATAGTATGCTAGGTGGAGGCCAAATTCAAGTCTTGTGATTGATTAATCCCAAAATCTCCTTAGCAATTTTGTGGTACACGCACTTGAGAAGGTTGCTATGTGGTTGGTTGGAACAATTATGCATTATGGGGCTGATTATGAGGTGATTAAACAAGCTATCTACAGTGATTAATGAAACAGAGGGTCATTAATCGGCTAATTACTCTCTCAAGTTAAACAATTGGTCTAATTCTTTTTACATGGAATTAGTAGACATCATTGATAAGCTAATGAATGCCTGGTCTCTCAATTTGGACAAGAATCAAAGGAATCTGGTATGTACGTACCTTGGTTGGTGTTGATATGCAACATTGAGCTTGTTTAGGTGTCATTGCAAGTTATCCACACTTGATTGAACCACTACATTGCAATTTGAAGCCTTGGAAAGTGCAACAAAATAGGGTACTTTTTGGACCGTGTATGCCAGTTCAATTTGAATGCAATCAGAGTGAACTTGTACTTTTTGGACTATGTATGCCAGTTCAATTTGAATGCAATCAGAGTGAACTTGTACATCAACAGTGAAGTTCGTTGAGTACTTTGGAGTATCTGGAACACTTATTAGAGTGTGGTTGAGCTGAGAAAGGCTCATTTACAGAATTGGACGTGTGCGAAAGGTGCATTTGCATTGAGCAAATATGTCAAACAACCCAGTACAGATTGTGGATGAGAAGTTGGATACAAAGAACTTCCAGGCATGGAAGTACAGGATTAAAAGCTTTCTGAAGGGAAAAGGATTTTGGTGGAACCTTGTTACAGGTGCGGATCCAGAGCCAAAACTACCCCGACAACCTACACAACAACAGGCTGTAGCTCATAAGCAATGGTCAGAGAGAGCATACAAAGTTTTGCATTACTTGTCTATATGTATCTTGGATGCTATCCTCATACATATACATGATGTTGAGAATCCCAAGGATGCATGGGATACATTGGTAAAGTTGTTTAATACAGATACTAGTGCTCGTAAGTCTTAGTTGAGACAACAGATTCATAATGTGAAGCGGAAAGAAAGGAGTATTCATGATTATGTATAAGAGATAAAGAAGTATGCAGATGCATTGGCAACTATCAATGCCTCCATGCCTAATGATGATCTGGTAGACATTGCCTCGCGTGGTCTTGGCAAAAGGAGTACAAGTCTTTTGATACATCTATTTCTGTTCGGAGTACAGGTTTACCAGATTTTGATGAGTTGGTTTCACTCTTGCTTGTTGAGGAAATCAAACTCAGTGACTCTTTTCATGATGCATCTACTAGCCATGATGATAATGGCAGAAATCAGGCTTTCTATTCACAAAGGGGATTTAGAGGCACGGGGAGATTTGCATCATGAGGTCGTGGTAATGGTCGTGGATGGCAAGATAGGTCACCACAAGAGAATTTTCAGCCTACATATGGTGCCAGAGGTGGTCATGGGGATATACACCTCAGAGAGGCAGAGGTAATCCTCGTGGAAGAGGACGTTGGCAAGGCCAACAAGCATCTATGCAAAATGTGGAATGCCATTACTGTGGGAAGTTTGGTCATATGGCACGTGATTGTTACCCCGCAAACAAAACGATTTGAGAGGGGGTAGAGCACAATGTGAGGTGAAAAAAAGAAAGAAAGACCACTGCCTCTATAGCCCTTCGCCTCCCAAACTTGGAAAATAACAACACAACGGAGGCACCACCAGCCACCGGCTGGAAGACTTCTCTCACTTCACCACCCAACCCACGCCAGACAGACAGCACAAAACAGGGGCACCATAGACCAAAGCAAACACCCATCAATATATTTCCAGTCAAAACATTTCATACAAGCTTCTCCCGACACAGAAGCCTTATTCACACAACCATACAAAGACTCAGACCTGGATTTACTGCCAAGGGAATTCCACCACGGCCACACCACCTCTGGGAGGGATTCAACCTTGCGTCTGACGACCAAGCCTTTGCAACCACAAACACATCAACTCTCTGACCTATCAACTGCCGAGGATACACCACATCCCCAATCACCACGAACCTCTCGTCTGCCTACTGTGCCAATCACACCAGAAAGAACCCGGCCACTCTCACTTCAGAGGGCGCCCCACCAGCTAACCCTGAACTCTCTGCAGCCCATCACTTCTGCATGTGTCACCAGCAGCAGCAGCTACACCATCATCTCTCTCTCTCTCTGTGTGCTGATCCTCTGCCACCTGCAGCTTATCTGCAGTGCTACCAGCCCCACCAGCTCAGCAGCAACATCAAATCTCTCTCTGCTTCACTCGGCACCCTGCTCTGTCTCCTCCTCTCTTTCGCCACAGCTTCTCTGTCCACCAGCCATCAAGGCTCTTCACTCAAGCGACTCCCTGTTGCCTGCCTTCATTTCCACATCCGACTTCACTTACGCGGCCCACACCAGCCTATGCAAACCCAAAACAATCACCTACTATGTCCAAAACCAAGGCGGCTTCCTCTCTTTCCGCCTCTGCCCACCTATCTCACAACCAGCCCCAGCAGCTACCCAACATGCCCAGGTAACCTTCACGGCCCTCTGTGCACCTCGCTGACGTCGCTACACCAGCCCGGCTTCTCTTCTCACGCGTGCCCTCCATGCTTACCAGCCCGTCGGCTGTCCTCACTAAGGCGGCTCTCCTTGCTATCCTTTGCGTCTCCACGCTTATTTTGCCTGACGCCAGCCAGTCTTCTTTCGCCAGCAGCTACCTTTGACGCCCGTCACAGCTGCGCCCTCTGCAAACCTTCTCTGTCGCCAGCACCTCGCCAAGTCAAACAGCAGCTTCACCAACGCTGGCGGGGACCTTGCGCTTCCACGCCGCGTTCACGACCACAAGGCGGTCTCCTCAGCATCTGTTTGCGACTGCGCCCGAGAACCAAAACAAACAAGGCAGCCTCTCTCCTTTTCGTTTACAGCTGCGCATCACCCGTCGACTCTCCAACCTTCTCGACTTCGAGCTGGCAGTAGCGTTAATAGCCATGTGTCTTCTAATAAATTGGCCACATTAATATTATCATTTTTTTATTTTTTTTCTAAGGCCTACATCACCCTTTCCTTCCTCAATACTTTTGTGCCATCTTTCTTCTTACTATCCAGATGTAGCCACTCTCTCTCTTCCATTTCACCATATACAAGGTAACATTGACCCCATAATCTTTTAACTGCTTCCCACGCTCTCCACCAACTTCAATTACAATCTTCCAGTGCCCATTGTACTTGGGACACGTACACATATCCAGAGCTGCCAAACAGCTGATACCACCTACAGCCAGCCTCAGTCCAAAACAGGCCTGTACAAAGCCTACAGCCAAACCATTCTCTGTGTACATCTGCCAAGGCGTTCTCGAGTAAAACTCTCACACAGGCCATACATCCATATGTACACAAGCCCAAAATATCTCTCAGAAAAACGCCTGACATACTTTGCCAACCCCCTAGCCTACTAGAGCATTTATGCTCAGCAACAAAAAGATAAATTCCAATAACTATCCACCAGGATCAAAAAGAAATCTCGGTGTATCTACCTTCCTCAGTGGGGGCACCAGAAGAATGTGAGGTGAAAAAAAGAAAGAAAGACCGCTGCCTCTATAGCCCTTCACCTCCCAAACTTGGAAACACACACACGAACGGGGGCACCACCAGCCAACCCCGGGTCGCGTTCTGGGCGCGAGTTCCTGCTCGGGACCAGAAAATCCAGGACAAAAGTGAAAACAGCAAGCACTTGCTAAATGCTGCACCTCAAGACCTATAGCTCATCTCGAAGAGGACGACGAGCCGGTCGTTTTGAGTACTAGAACTCCGAAAACGGAGTTCGTATGAGAGAGTTATGACCAAAAACGTGCAACCGGCAATGGAAAACGGTATCACTCAAAAACGGGCTTCCAACCCAAAACTTATATTGATCAAATGCCGTCAAGCGACGAGATTACAACGGGATCACAAGAGTGATGAGAGAAAATAACTTGCGGGTGTCCGAGGCACGGGATCCCTTGCCCACAAGCCGTCTTGTATCTAATCGTAGGTAGGAGAGGTCGGGCTAGGCCACATTACTCCACCTCAAGGTACTCCCATATAGATGCAAAGAATTCGGGACACCCAAGCATACCTCGAGAGCACCATGTGAGGCCGGATAGAAATCCCAAGAGTCCCACGCCTCACATACACCCCCTTTTGAAGAGCTTGAAGTCCCTTTCAAGCCATTATGCTGGTGGTACATCATCCTCCACGGGCACCATGTTGTAAAACTGCAAAAGCAACGGACGTGCCATTTCGATCATTTTGCCATGCGGCACCCATGTGCAATCTGTCATGGGGCGATGTTTCCATTTCACATAGTATTCTGGTATCCCCCGCCGGAACCGTTTTTTCAGTATGAGTTCCGGTTCAAAAGGTGTCACGGCTGGTGTGTTACCATCTGCAAGCATAGGTACATGGCGCCCAAAACGGGTGTCGGGGACAAACCTTTTGAGAAGGCTTATATGAAATGCATTATGTATGTGTACGGTAGCAGGCAAATCTATTTTGTAGGTGACTCCATTGTAAGATTTCAGCACTTTGTATGGGCCATAGAAACGGTGATTGAATTTGGGTGTGAGATTGGCGGGGAGTGCAATGTTTTGTGCACTAACCAAGACCAAGTCTCCCTCATGAAATTCATCATCGCGCCGCTTCTTATTTGCATGTTTCACATATCTGATCTTGCTCTGTTCTAGATTCTGCTGTGCAATACGCATTCTTTTCTACCACTGCTGCAAAAAGTCCTCTGCATCTGCATCTTCTGCATGCACGTCGCCGGTGGCAATGGCGAGAGGTGTAATAACTTCCTTCCCAGTGGCCAATTCAAATGGCGTGTACCCGGTAGCACTGTGCACAGAGTTGTTATAATGGAATTCTAAAATGTCTAGATAATTTGCCCAATCTTTCTGATCTGCACGCACATAATTGCGAATGTAGTCCTCTATACCTTGATTGATGCGCTCTGTTTGGCCATCTGTTTGTGGGTGATAGGCTGAAGACATGCGTAATTGGGTATCCATTAACTTAAACAGTTCTCTCCACATGTTGCTCATGAATCTACTGTCTCTGTCTGACACTATAGCTGTTGGCAGCCCATGGTATTTAAACACCTGACTAAAATATAACTTTGCAGTCTGATAGGCCGTGAGAGGTGGTTTTGATGGAATAAAGTGGGCTTGCTTAGAAAAATAATCCACTACCACAAATATGGTATTGTACCCATGGGACTCCGGGAGATCCACAATAAAATCCATACTCACAATGTCCCACGGCCTTGACGGGACGGGCATGGTTTTCAACAAACCTACTGGTTTGACTCGTTGTGCCTTCACGAGTTGACATGTTGGGCATGTACGAACATATTCGGTGACATCATTCGTCATGCGGGGCCAGAAAAAATGACGTCGAAGCTGCTCAAGCGAGCGCTTCTGCCCACCATGCCCAGCCAGTTTACAGTCATGGGTTTCCCAAAGGAGCATGGCTTTGAGGTCCGGGTCATCGGGTACATACACCTTTTGATGGGCGTAGAATATTCCATCTTTGATTTCAAATAATCCCACGGCTGTAGTGCCATTGTGTAAATCTGTAACCATGCGCGTGATTGCTGCATCTAATTTCTGAGCATCCCTGATTTTGTCCAATAGTGCCCCATTAGCCACACTTACTGCATTTACCTGCGACATACGACTCAAAGCATCTGGCATCAAGTTCTGCTTTCCTGGTTTGTGAATAATGTCAATGTCAAACTCTGTTATGAAATCCTGCCATCGGCCTTGCTTTCGTGACAACTTGGGTTGTGTCTGAAAATACTTGAGGGAAATGTTATCTGTAAGCACTTTGGTATGTTTGTCTTGCACATAATGATGCCATTTTCTAAGGCAATGAACCACTGCTTGCATTTCCTTTTCATGTGTGGTCCATCTGCGTTCTACATCACTGAACTTACGAGACTCATATGCCACCGGGTGCCCGTCTTGTAATAATGCTCCTCCAAGGGCCCCATCTGATGCATCTGTGTGGATTTCAAACTCTTTGTTGAATTCTGGCAGCTTAAGCACCGGGGTACTGCACATGGCGATTTTCATTTGTTCGAAAGCATCCTTTTCGGTATCGGTCCACTTAAAAGGCTTGATGCCTTTAGTTATATCAGTGAGTGGAGTAGCAATTTTGCTAAAATCTTTGATAAACTTTCGACAGAATTGTGTGAAACCTACGAACTCGCGGACTTCCCGCACAGTTCGGGGTGCATTCCATTTCAACACGGCTTCGATCTTCTTGGGGTCTACCTGCACCCCGTTTTGGTTGACAACAAAGCCCAGAAATTCGACTTCGGTGACTGCAAATTCACATTTCTCTGGTTTGGCATACAGTTTGTGGAGCCGTAATGTTTGAAAAACTTTGCTTAAGTGTTCTTTATGCTCACTCAAAGTCTTACTGTATATGAGCAGATCATCTATATAAATGATCAGAAATTCATCTAGATACTCTTTAAAGATATCATTCATCATCGTGCAAAAGGTAGCTGGGGTGTTGGTTAGCCCAAATGGCAATACCAACCACTCGTAGCTCCCATACCTTGTGCGAAACGCCGTTTTTTCAATATCTTCTTCGGCGATGCGGATTTGATGGTATCCAGATCGTAGGTCGATTCGACTGAAGAACTTTGCTCCCGCCAGTTGATCTAAGAGTTCCTCCATTACTAGGACTGGGTATCGATTCTTAATTGTAATTTTATTCAGAGCTCTGTAATCGGTGCATAACCTGGCTGTCCCGTCTTTCTTTGTGACAAACAGTACAGGTGCACCATACGGTGACTTGCTAGAGCGCACCATGCCATTTTCGGCTAGTTCATTCAACTGTACCTTGAGCTCCTTGAGCTTAGTAGCATCCATTCTATATGGAGCTTTGGCTGGAGGGCTATGTCCTGGCAAGAGTTCTATTTTGTGATCCACTGATCGTTTTGGTGGTAACTCGGCTGGCAATTTCTCGGGCAAGACATCTTGGAATTCTTTCAGCACTTCATGTATTTCTGCTTCGCCAACTTTGCATTTTGTTGGACGTGCATCATAGGCCTTCATTATGCATAAGTGGATTTGGCAACCTTGCTTGGCTGCCTTCTCTGCCTGCTTTGCACTGCACCATTCTGGCGCTTTGCCACGGCAATCTGTTACTGTGCGGGCATTACCTGCCCCTGCTGCATACAACGGCGTGTTTTGGATTTTGCTTCCAACGTTCTTGCTGACTATTCTATCCCCCGAGTGAGGACGGATACATGGCACATTGACTCCTGTCCCCTGCATATCCAATATCATGTTGTTTACACCTTTTCCCATAAAGGCGATGAGATATTTGTCGACCCAAGTGAGACCGACAATCACTTCGAAAGTATCCATTGGCACAACTATAAAATCCAATCGCGCTTTCCATGCGCCTGCCTGCACCTGCACATTGTATGCCATCTTTACATTGTCATCCTGTCCTTGTGCAAACGACACTGACAACTTCGTAGAGTCGCACACCTTCACTCCCAGCTTTCTAGCACATTTCGGGGTGATGAAATTATGTGTGGCCCCCGTATCCAGCATGATGTTTTGTTCCAGGCCATTCACATTGGCCTCAAAATAGACATTCTGCACAGCTGCTAACTGGGCTGCCATGCATCTTGGTACTGCTTGCACTGCACCTACCCTTGGTGGACTATCGCCTCTACGAGACGATGTTTCTGCATCCTCAATCTCAGTGATTCTGAGTCGGTCCATCCGTTCATAAGTTTCTTCTTGCCCTTGGGCCTGAACGGTGGTAACCCGACTTTGTGCAGGTCGCCGAGGGCATTCACTGTCATAATGATTGCCTCCGCACCCTCTGCATGGGCGCGTTGGGGGGGAGGTAAAGGGTGCCTAGCGGTACTGGCAAATCCCCCTGTACCAGTCGAGAATGGGGCGTCCCCCTTCCCGGCACGAAGTTTCTATTCCCATAGTTGCTCCCATAGGTTCGAGGTACAATAGATCCACTCGACCTTGTTCCGCTTGTATTAGTCCCAGAGCTTTCTCCTCGAGTTTTGCTGGAGGAGTTCTCATTCTTGTTTTGCGGTTTGGCACCATTCCACCCCCCTGTTCCTGATGCATTGCTTTTATTCTGCCACTTTCTGCTCTCAATGTCGGACAACCGTTCCGCCATGGTGAGTGCTGCCTCATAGTTTTCAGGCTCTTGCTTTTCAATTTCTCTGCGGGTCCAATCACGCAGCCCAAACAAGAACCCATGTAGTCTATCAGTAGCATGCATATCCATAATCTGCAGCATAAGTTGTCTGTACTTGTTTATATACTCTCGCAGTTTACCATCTGCGTGTCTGAGATTATGCCATTCATCCCGTACCCTGAAGACTTCATTTCGTGGTACGAAATACTCAGCCATATCCTTGGTAAAGTCATCCCACCTTGTCCACGGCCTCTTTGCATCACCTGCCAGAAACCAAGTGTAAGCATCCCCTGCCAGCAGTCACGAGGCCACCGGATCCAATGCTTATGAGATACCTTGTTCATGGTGAGATAATCCTCTGTCTCACGGATCCATCTGGTCAACACAAGCGAATCTCGTTGCCCAGTATACTTTTCCGGGGGTAACGGCTTATACTTCCCGTATCCCTCATTCGATGACTCTGAGTCCCGCCTATCATGCCGTCTTCTGTGTTGCCGCCTGGGGGGGACCTCGACCTCATTTGTCTTGGTGACGAAGGTCGGCTGCCATCCTTCTTGTGCAGTTGATCGACCAAGGAGGCCAACATGCCTTCTAGCCGGTCTAGTCTGTCATTTTGGTGATCTTGCCAGCTCGGCCCTACATCCCTTAGGTCATCCATTTGGTGTTCTCGAGTCTCTATTGCCCTTGCCTCGAGACGTCTATTGTGTCTTTCACGCCGAATCCAAGCTGCTACTTCGGCGTCAAGTTCTGCCACTTCTCTCGGTTCACCACACCACCCATGCCAGAAAGACAGCACAAAAACAGGGGCACCATAGACCAAGCAAACACCCAGCAATTTATTCCAATCACAACACTTCATACAAGCTTCTCCCAACACAGAAGCCTTACTCACACAACCATACAAACACTCACTCAGACCTGTCATCACTGCCAAGGATACACCACATCCTCAATCACCGCGAACCTCTCGCCTGCATGCTATGCCAACTACACCAGAATGAACCCGGCCACTCACTCTTCAGGCGCCCCACCAGCTAACCCTCAACTCTCTGTAGCCCATCACTTCTGTATGTGTCACTAGCAGCAGCTACCCAACAACTCTCTCTCTGTGCTGATCCTCTGCCAGCCACTTCAAACCCTTCCTCTGCAATGCTACCGGCCCCACCAGCTAAGCAGCAACACCTCATCTCTCTCTGCTTCACTCGGCACCCGCTCATGCTGTCCACTATCGGCACCTTCTTGCGCTACCCACTTCAAAGGCAGCCTCCCTTCTTCACGGCAAACCTCCACTCTGCCAGTCAGTCGCCTTTAACACCAGCTCCCACACGGCTTCACCTAGCCCTGTCAGCTTTTCACCAGCCACCCATGAAACCCAGGCGGCCACCCTCTCTGGCGCTTCCACACGCGACTCCCTACCGGCTCAACTCTGCAGTCCATCCGCTTCACCAAGCTTGTCAGCCAGGCCTCTCTTTGGTGGCTTCCTTCGCTTGTGCTTTGGCTGCTCTTCACACTAGAAGTCCTCGGCTCCACACCAACGCATCTTCTTCTTGTGCCTGTGGCTGTCGCTAGCCACACAAACAAAAGGCACCTTCTTCGTCTTTTGTTCCAGCTTTCAAAAGCGGCTACTCCACACAAGGCGTCTTCGTCGCCAGATTCCAGAACGTCACGCTGGCGGCTCAAGAAATCTCCATGTGGTCTCCTCACTAGTGGCCATGTAAATATTATTTTTTATTTCTTTTAAGGCCTACAAGATGGCTGCCTATACATTCCTTTTCACACCATATCTTACATATGTCCTTTCACCTATAAATTGCCCATGCTTTACATACCACTTCAAACACGACCTTCCGAGTGCCCACTTATATTCTTGGATGCGCACACATTCAAAGCCATCGAACATCTGATATCACCCCTAGCAGACCTTACTCCGGACAAGCCTGCACAAGCTCAAAACAAAACCGTCCACCCTGTACATCTGGCAACACCCTCCAAACAAAGCTCTTCACACATGCCATGCACACATATCTACACAAGCCCAAAATACTTCTCAGAAAAACGCCTGACATACTTTGCCAACCCCCCCATCTGCTAGAGCATTCATGCTCAGCAGCAAAAGATAAGTCTGATAGCTATCCACCAGGATCAAAAGGAAACAGCAACTCACCATCCCATTCCCCAATATCTTTGAAACACCATGGCTGCATCACTAAATACCAAACATCAACCATATGTGCCACAAAACCATTTACATCCACTTCACCCACAGCAAACCTCCTCATCTTCAAAATCTGTGGCATTGCAGCATCTAGCATCCCATTCATCAATACCTATGAAGGCCAGGTTCCAACATTTTAACCTTTATCCACACAAAAACCCACATCCTTTCCAACAGCAGTGTGTGCAAGCGTGTCCACAAGCACTTCCAGCTCTTGTAATTCAAGCATCTCTTCACAACCATACAACTCAACTGGTTCAAAATCCTTGTCTTCCATGGACCTTGCCTTTAGAATTTCAGCAACCCGCAAAGAAGCCTTAGTTACACTCTCGACCATATCTGCATCCATGTCTACCTCTGGCTCCTGTTCATCAAGGCTAGCAACTTCCCATATATCATCCTCAAGCACAATACTCACCTCACAATGCTCTTCATCAACCCAATCTTCATGCATACCTTCTTGAGTGTTGCCAACCCCCCTGGTATCATCATCCAAAGACTCCCGGGCACATAATGCATCAAATGGAAAAACATCCATACCATTCATCGTCGCAGGTACCATATCATCATCAAGCTGTCCAAGAAAATCCATAATAATAGGATCTTCCTCCACACTCTCCACATCCGCATCACAAACCATCTTCACTTCATCTCACAAGTCTCTACCCCATCCTCCTCCCTTGTAGAATCTGGCAAAGAATCATCCTCAAAGCATCCTGTATCCAGCTCCTTTTCCTTCTTATCATCAGCCAATCCCAAGGCACCATCCTCTTTGCTTCCCTGTACATGCATATCATCCAGATCACTGTCATGAACAGCCACGACATCCAAATCCAAAGAAGAATCCACTGGCAACTTCTCATCTGCACTTTGCTCCTTCACCTGCTTTTCATCCACCTTCACCTGCTTCAAAGACTTTGGAAAAAAGTCAGAAGGCATATAAAACATCCCCCTTTGCACCTGTATAGGCCTTTGAGGCTCCCGTCTAATCAAACTTTGCATAGAACTCTTATCCTCCTCAACCAAATTTACATGCATATCCCTTGCAGACACAACACCTTCATACGGATAAATACCCATCTCCATCTGCTTCAAAACCTTGCCTTCCTTTTCCCTAGCAACCCTAACTGCATCATCAAATGACTTGGGATTCTTCAACTCAACCCTGACCTTCAAATGGGGTAGCAAACCATCAATAAACAAACTCTTTTTCAGAAACATAGGAGGAACTTCCTGCTTTAATGTAACACGCCACTTACTCCACAAACATGTAAATACCTGCACAAAATCATCCAGTGACTGCCCATGGACCTGCTTTAAGATGCTCAACTCCTGCCAAAGCACACTAGAATCCTCCACTTGCTGAAAATGCTCCAAAAGACCTTCTTTCAACCTGTCTAAGGTCAAAACACCATGTATCTCATATGCCGCATCCTGTACTTCGGGCATCTCCCTTCAAGAAAATCTTTATCAGCTTCAGAACCTGCTCTTCATCTGTAACATGATTGCTAATGCATGCCACTCCATTTGCTCCAAAAAGTCACACACATCTTCATCTGTAACATGATTGCTAATGCATGCCAACTCCATTTGCTCCAAAAAGTCACGCGCATCTTCACCCTTCCTGCCATGAAATTCAGGATAGGACCACATCCTGAAAACCTGTAACAACACCTGAGCTCTCCTCAGTGGAACATACGCCCTTCAAGGCAAAGAACAACACCAGAGCTATCCTCTGTGGAGGCACCAGAAGAATGTGAGGTGAAAAAAAGAAAGAAAGCCTCCCAAACTTGGAAAATAACAACACAACGGAGACACCACCAGCCACCACCGGCTGGAACACTTCTCTCACTTCACCACCCAACCCATGCCAGACAGACAGCACAAAACAGGGGCACCATAGACCAAAGCAAACACCCAGCAATATATTTCCAGTCAAAACATTTCATACAAGCTTCTCCCGACACAGAAGCCTTACTCACACAACCATACAAAGACTCAGACCTGGATTTACTGCCAAGGGAATTCCACCACGGCCACACCACCTCTGGGAGGGATTCAACCTTGCGTCTGACGACCAAGCCTTTGCAACCACAAACACATCAACTCTCTGACCTGTCACTGCCGAGGATACACCACATCCCCAATCACCATGAACCTCTCATCTGCCTACTGTGCCAATCACACCAGAAAGAACCTGGCCACTCTCACTTCAGAGAATGCCCCACCAGCTAACCCTCAACTCTCTGCAGCCCATCACTTCTGCATGTGTCACCAGCACAGCAGCTACACCATCATCTCTCTCACTCTCTCTCTCTGTGCTGATCCTCTGCCACCTGCAGCTTATCTGCAGTGCTACCGGCCCCACCAGCTCAGCAGCAACATCAAATCTCTCTCTGCTTCACTCGGCACCTTGCTCTATCTTCTAGGCGACCTCCTCTCTTTTGCCACAGCTTCTCTGTCCACCAGCCATCAAGGCTCTTCACTCAAGCGGCTCCCTGTTGCCTGCCTTCATTTCCACATCAGACTTCACTTACGCGGCCCACACCAGCCTACGCAAACCCAAAACAATCACCTGCTATGTCCAAAACCAAGGCGGCTTCCTCTCTTTCTGCCTCTGCCCACCTATCTCACAACTAGCCCCAGCAGCTACCCAACATGCCCAGGTAACCTTCACGGCCCTCTGTGCACCTCGCTGACGTCGCTACACCAGCCCGGCTTCTCTTCTCACACGTGCCCTCCATGCTTACCAGCCCGTCGATTTTCCTCACTAAGGTGGCTCTCCTTGCTATCCTTTGCGTCTCCACGCTTATTTTGCCTGACGCCAGCCAGTCTTCTCCTTTCGCCAGCAGCAGCTACCTTTGACGCCCGTCTCACAGCTGCGCCCTCTGCAAACCTTCTCTGTTGCCAGCACCTCGCCAAGTCGAACAGCAGCTTCACTAACGCTGGCAGGGCCCTTGCGCTTCCACGCCGCGTTCACCCCCATAAGGCGGTCTCCTCAGCATCTGTTTTTGCGACTGCGCCCGAGAACCAAAACCAACAAGGCGGCCTCTCTCCTTTTCGTTTGCAGCTGCGCATCACCCGTCGACTCTCCAACCTTCTCGACTTCGAGCTAGCAGCAGCGTTAGCAGCCATGTGTCTTCTAATAAATTGGCCACATTAATATTATCATTTTTTTTATTTTTTTTCTAAGGCCTACATCACCCTTTCCTTCCTCAATACTTTTGTGCCATCTTTCTTCTTACTATCCAGATGTAGCCACTCTCTCTCTTCCATTTCACCATATACAAGGTAACATTGACCCCATAATCTTTTAACTGCTCCCCACGCTCTCCACCAACTTCAATTACAATCTTCCAGTGCCCATTGTACTTGGGACGCGTACACATATCCAGAGCTGCCAAACAGCTGATACCACCTACAGCCAGCCTCACTCCGAACAGGCCTATACAAAGCCTATAGCCAAACCATTCTCTCTGTACATCTGCCAAGGCGTTCTCGAGTAAAACTCTCACACAGGCCATACATCCATATGTACACAAGCCCAAAATATCTCTCAGAAAAACGCCTTACACACAACATGGTGGACATTATGCACAACATGGTGGAAATTATGCAAATGGTGGAAATTTTGCATCAAGCAGTAATGATGGCAGCACAAATCACTTGTTTGCCATGAAACATGTCGTGGGATCTATGACGACAAATGGTGACACTGATGACACTTGGTATATGGACTCTGGAGCATCAAACCATATGACTTGTCATGGCGAATGGTTTGAGCATTTGAAGCCAATGGATGTGAAAGGCTATGTGGAGACAGGAGATGATTCCCAACATGCTATCACACATGTTGGAAGTGTACCATTGGTGATGCACAATGGTGAAACAAAGTCTATATGGCAGATGTCTTGTGTGTGCCTTCTATTACAAAAAGTTTAGCCTCAGTTGGTCAAATGGTGGAATAGGGTTTACAAGTTCGTTTCAACCAGCATGGTTGCTTCGTTGAGGATTTCAAAAATGGATGTAGAGTCATTGCCAAAGGCAAGAAAGAAGGTTGGTTATTTAAGTTGGATGCTGGGATTCCTGAGTTGAAATCAGCCATGTTCTCTAAAAGCCGAAATGTGGTACAGGACATGTGGCATAAAAGGATTGGGCAAGTGAACATACAAAGGTTAAAGAACATGCAGGCAAGAGGCATTGTTAGTGTGCTGCCTAGATTCAAGTATGATGGGAATATGCATGTCTGTGATGCTTGCCAGTTTAGAAAGCAAGCAAGGTTGCCATTTCCTAAAGAACGCAACATGAGTAGCAGGCCACTTGAGATAGTTCATAGTGATGTATGGGGTCCTGCACAAAACCCATCCATTAAAGGCAGCTTGTATTATGTGACATTCATTGATGATTTGAGCAGAATGACTTGGATTTACTTTCTCAGAGAGAAAAGTGAAGTATTGGGAAAGTTTATGGACTTCAAAGCTTTTGCAGAGAAGCAATATGGCTCTTGGATAAAATGTTTGAGAACAAATGGAGGTGGTGAATACACCTCACATGATTTTGAGAATTTCTTGAGAAATCGTGGCATAAGAAGGCAGTTAACTTGCAGGTACACACCTCAGCAAAATGGTGTTGCTGAGAGGACAAATAGAGTCATTTGTGATGTGGCCAGGGCAATGCTCAATGAAAAGAGCATTCCAGACTATTATTGGGCAGAAACGTGTGCCATAGCGGTGTATGTACTTAATAAGACACCCACAGTAGCCATACATGGAAGTATGCCAGAGATGCGTCTTACAGGTTTTAGGCCAGACATTGGACACCTCAAAGTGTTTGGTAGCATAGCTTATGTGCATGTTCTAGATGAGAGAAGGAGGAAGTTGGATCCTAAGGCAAAAAAGTGTGTTTTTGTTGGATATGCATAGGATCGCAAGGCATATAAATGTTACAATCCACATTGTTTGGTACAAGGCAAAGGATGAGGGTGTCATTGATTCCGTTGATATTGATGTGCATGTGAACTTGCCACAAGCAAGTTCTATTTCTATGTCTAGGCCAGCAGAGTTTGAGACTAGTACTATATGTCTATGGTCATGACGCTTGAGACATGAGAGTGTGATCACTGGGAGTAGTGCTGTGGATAAAGGAAAAAAGAAGGTTGAAGGAATTGGCATTACAAGTTATGAGTTGTCAAGTTCATAAAGTTTGGATGAGGAACTTGGCATACCAGTTGTTTTACGCACACCAGGTGCAAGGCAGAATAGATATGTGCCTCCACATGCTAGAGTGACAGGTGTTCAGAGCGATCCGCATGCATTGCAAAGAACCCAAAGGGTCAGGTATCCAGTTGACAGGTTGATATATCGTGACTTTGCTATGCATTACGCATATATGACCTCTTTGGTGAAGCATGTGGAACCTACATGCTATACACAAGCTATTGGGAAGCATGTATGGGAGAAGGCAATGGATGTTGAGATGGACGCATTGGTTCATAAAATGAAACTTGGGATTTGGTTGCCTTACCACCCCCACAAGGAAAAAACGTCATTGGTTGCAAATGGATTTATAAGGTGAAATGCAAATCAGATGGTTCCATTGAGCGCCATAAAGTGTAGTTGGTAGCTAAGGGTTATGCACAAACCCAAGGCTTGGACTATGATGAAACATTTAGTCCAATTGCAAAGATGGGAACAGTGAGAGCAGTCATTGCTATGGCTGCAGCAGCAAATGGTTGGGAAATGCATCAAATGGTTGGGAAATGCATCAAATGGATGTGAAAAATGCATTTCTAAATGGTGATTTACAAGAGGAAGTTTATATGGCCTAGCCAGAAGGATATGTACACCCGAGGTACCCCACTCATGTATGCAGATTAAGGAAAGCATTATATGGTTTGAAGCAAGCACCTCGTGCTTGGAGTGATAAGATAAGCCAATATCTTATCTCCCTTAATGTGGATGACTTGATTGTCACAGGAGATCATGCTACAGATGTTATGCATGTCAAGAAGGCATTGAGTGGGCAGCTTGATATGAAAGACTTGGGTAAATTGAGATATTTTCTTGGGATTGAAGTGATCAAAGACCATGCAGGGACATGGTTAGTGCAATGCCAATATGCATTGGATATGTTGGGAAAGGGATGACAGGGGGTTAGCCAATGAGTACACCTTTGGAGCAGAATGTGAAGCTGCGGGCTGATTTTGGTGGAGTTGGATGATTCATCTATGTATAGAAAGATGGTTGGTAGTCTTATTTACATGACTATCACACGCCCGGATCTCAGTTATGCTATGGGGCTAGTAAGCCAATTTATGCATTGGATATGTTGGCAAAATATGGGGCTAGTAAGCCAATTTATGCATTGGATATGTTGGCAAAATATGGGATGACAGGGTGTTAGCCAATGAGTACACCTTTGGAGCAGAATGTGAAGCTGCGAGCTGATTTTGGTGAAGAGTTGGATGATCCATCTATGTATAGAAATATGGTTGGCAGTCTTATTTACATGACTATCACACGCCTGGATCTCAGTTATGCTATGGGGCTAGTAAGCCAATTTATGCAAAGCCCCAGAAAACCTCATTTGGATGCAGTGAGACGCATTATGCGCTATGTAAAGACCACTGCACATTATGGTCTTCTTTATAAGCATGGTAAAGGCTTGGATGTACACGGCTACACATTATGGTCTTCTTTATGAGCATGGTAAAGGCTTGGATGTACATGGCTACATAGACGCAGATTGGGCAGGTAGCTCGTATGATAGGAGGTCTACTAGTGGTTATGCCTTTACATTTGGAAGTGCAGTGGTGAGTTGGAGCAGCAAGAAGCAACCTACTGTTGCTTTATCTAGTATAGAGGCTAAATACAGGGGTGCAGACATTGCTACATGTGAAGGAGTATGGTTAAAGAGTCTCTTGGCTGATTTGGGTGAGCCTATTGATGGCAAGGTTGTCATTCATTGTGACAACGTGAGCAACATACAGTTGGCCAAGAATCCAGTTTTTCATGCGCGGACCAAACATATAGAGGTCCACTATCATTTTGTTAGAGAGAAAGTGTTGGATGGTACATCAGTATGTGAAGATTCAAGAGCAGGTGGCCAACATCTTTACAAAGCCACTTAGCAGGGAGAAGTTTGAGTACTTCCGTACTATGTTGGGAGTACATGGGATGAGCTTGAGGAGGTGTTGAGAGCTTTGATAGCCCAAGCTCATCTACATCTTCATCTATGGCAATACATCATGAGCTTGAGAGGGGCTGTTGAGAATCAAGCTCGATGTCAACTTGTGCTAGTTGCACTATGTGCTGGCATGTAAGGTAGTAACATGTGTGAGACATAAATGACCACGTCCAGCTGGTCATAGTGTGTGGACATTAGCTAGGGTTAGCAGTGTGTGGACACAACACATGTAGTGTGTTGTAGATTATGGATTATGGCTTTACACATTGTGTGATAAGGGAGATGGCTTCCCTCTATGGTTAGGGTTTGCTTAATACATTAGGGTTTGCTCCTGTGTGTGTGTGTCTCCTCTCCCTCTACCTATTTTTCATCAAATTTCACTTGATTAACCTCACACGTAAAAATCTATATATCACCCACCACTCTTAGTAGCTTCTTTGTGACGAGCTCTCTATGCACCAACTCTTCAATAAACTAAAAGATTAATGAATGCTACACTTTTTTCTTTCGTACTCCACACAAAATGAGTAAATTATAAAGTAAAGCTCATAATATACTCCATCTTACATGACACACAAAGTTGTTACATGCATCTCTTGGTAACTCACAACTAGAGAATGTGCTCAAACTTGCTAGCACTACCCCATATATCTTGTTATACAAAACACAAGCTATGTGCATCATTGTAATTGCAGTATAGCAAGGATTAAACTTGGGCCAATGGGAATCACACTCATGAACACCCTAGTCACTTGGCGAATAATGCTCCACCATACATGTGTTTAATTTCACAATTTAGATTTAATAAACAAGACGTAACATTGTAGGGTGATTTGATGCCTTACAAATTAGAATACATATTCTAACTTATTAGATTTAATAAACAAGATGTGACCATGTAGGGCAATTTGATGCCTTATAAGCTAGAATACATATTCTTGTGAATGCCAAACTTTATCTTTTCTTAAGTGTGGATCCCCTCCACACACACGCGAGGAGGTGCCAAGGTTTGAAATCATCCTTATTGTGGGCATAAGATCATCTCTTTCATAATCCTCTCACCAATTAAACTATCAAACACAGTTATAATATTGGTAGCATTTTTATTGGTTACATACAGGAGCCAACACCGATGGTTTAAATCAATTGTGAACTTTGTTGCTTCCTAAATAATGGGTCTTATGCTTTCCGATGGCCTTCAACATCATCAACAATGAGCTATATTTTGGACCTCCTCTAAAATTGAGCATCTTGCATGATGCCTACAATTTTATGTTCACTTCGAAATTCAACCATATTTGTTTGTATATTTGATGCATAAAGTGGAAGAATTTATTGATTTTTCCTTTCTATGCAAAAGATAAAAAATTATATCCTTGGGCACAAAGAACCTACAACTAGGTTAACTAAATTATGAAGTGTGTAATCACTACAAAAGGATGTTTTAGTTACCCCACCAATAGCCACGCAAAATACAAAAGACATTTAAGACTCTAAAAAATGTATAATGGGTAAATGTGCGGGTACTTCTATGGGGCAATTATGTGCACACATGTTTGCTGCATATAAAGTCAACACTTTCCCATGTACCTGCATGCATACCTCCACCTAAGGAGTGGCACAAGAAAGAAAAAACCAAAGAGACCATATTTTGCACGATGCAAAAACTGGACATGCAAAAGAAGGCTCTCTGGTTTTTTCTGCACAAGTAGGGGCATGTGCATTAGAAGAGGCCAAAATCTACAAAGTTAAAGAACTTAAAATTTATGAGAACACTATAGGAAAGAATATATTCCCAAAACACTTGTTAATTTTATTAATAAGAAGCATATGTACAAGAGACCAGTGATCATGGCCAAAATCATATGTACACTTGTTAATTTTATTAATAAGAAGCATATGTACAAGAGACCAATGATCATGGCCAAAATCATGACAAAGTATCTAAACTAAAGCTTAGCTTTTGTTCAAGAATATGTGTACAAGTAGTCGAACACATTACAAAACACAAGCATATTACAAGCTTTGATGCTTGTAGTATTGCTACCTTGCACCCCATGAGATTGTTGCACTCAATGTTTTTGTTATTGTGCATGTTGTCCTCCTCACTAGTGTTTCCTAAGTTCTCCATTCACATGTGAAATTTTTTCAAAGTGAAGATAATGGACACTAACACAAGCATTACACGTCAATTACCTCAGCCACTCTAGCTCCCCCTGCCTTAAGACTAGCCTCTTCCCCTTGCATGTGATTGTTGTTGCTTTGCAAATCATGAAATTACTATTGTCCCTGATTTTTATTTCCAAATTGGCCACCACTTTGGCCTCGACCACGATCTATACCTTTGCCTCTACTTGAAATGAAGTGGAATACCTCTTCTAATATGTCCAAGGTTGCTTTGTGAAGAAGAGTCTTCTCCTAGAGACTTCTCTTTTTTTATCAACATAGAAATCAAATCTCAAAAATTCTAGTACACTCTATCTTACCACAACATAGGTCTTGAATGCCTTCTATTCTTTCCCAAGCCCAGTCAAAAAAATGTCACCAAGTCATCATATTCCATTGACAACTTAATAGAATTAAGGGACTCAACATTACCCTTTATCTAGCACATACTCATCGTGACACAAACATATTCTTCTCCACTGTATGCCTTTGTATTTCTCTGAAACATTGTGAAGCAGTAAATGCTTTGCTACATGCAGAAGATGATCACACACACTCTCTCTATCTCGTATGGTATTGAGGCTAAAATTCTAGATTTTCTCCAATGAAGACATTAGCATGCCCTCTTTTTACACAAAAATCTCTCTCTCTCTCTCTCTCTCTCTCTCTCTCTCTCTCTCTCTCTCTCTCTCTCTCTCTCTCTCTCTCTCTCTGTGCAAAAACCAAGAGTTCTTGACCCCCTTTGGAAAATGTCATCTTGTTTACGTAGATCACACTGCTTCCGGTAGATCGCTCTTCTTTATTGAGAATTTTGTCACACAACATCTCTTGCCTTTTTATGGTAAACACATAGTTTAATCCCAATGCAACTCTTGAGTGGGTTACATTTCAAAGATCGTATGAAGCACTTACCAAAACCATAGCTGTCCAATATACATTTTCGTCATCTTGCTCAATGCGCTCAAGAAAGGCATAAGTGCCATACTTGAATGCACAACGTTCCTCTAGCTTGGTAGCTTGGCGTCCACCCACCCTCTCCTGCATACATGAAAACAAAACATAAATAAAAACACATGACTATATACTAGTTAACAGACAAAAACACACGACTATATACTAGTTGACATACAAATGATAGGCTACAGAAAGCATGGATACTTACAATATACGCATAAAATGAGTCCAATCCACTGCTCCTGAGGTGCGAGCTCCCCATGCTCTCTAGTCACCTTGCCATTGCTTCCTCTTGTTGTGCATATCGTCAAGGGTTTTCTTCGTGCTGGTCATCCCCTCATCCCATTTCTCTTGGATGAAAAACCAAGGCATTTCTTTCCTCGTCTCTTCACCGGTGACATCGGACCTCTTGTGTTTCATACAATCACTCATGAGATCGTAGATCCACTTGTTAGGTACTTCCGCACTACCTAGGGTAGGCTTGAACTCCTTCTTGATTTTATTATAGATTCTTGTTTTTTTCTTCGATGGGAGGTGGAGGAATTTGGTTAGAGTGTCATGGGCAAACACTATGCCACATAGCTCCCTCACACGATTCTGCATCATATAACCTACATCATCAAGAATGATCTTCCCTTCCCGCATCGACTACCAAAATGCCAACTAGATTGATGCAATGAGATGGGGTTGTCGGCCACACTATGTATGGGTGGATGCTCTCGTAGAGGGATAGATGCATTCGTGGCACTACCGCCACAATAGCCACCATTACCCCTACGATGCGAACCGTGATTGCAGTTGGAGGAACGGCTTGAGGGTGGGGGCCCGGGGGGTTTGAGTAGGAGGATGGTATGGGTGTGGGTGTGATTGTGGGTGGTTGATGGGCTTGTACCCAGTTCACCCATGGGTAAAATAGGCTCTAGTCATGGCTCCTTTCTCGGGGGGGTGGCTTGTGCAATGAAGTAAACAAATTGGTCAGGGATCATGTGACATGTGGAGTAGGTGGGACACTTGGTTGGGGGGTAATGTCGGGGTGATTTTTGGGCTATATATGTGGTCCTCCATCTACATATGTGCATGGATATGGTTATGCAGGTGGATATGCAGGTTATGCAGCAGGAGCATATGAACATGTGACAAATATTTTTAAAGAAAACATAAGATCAAAGGACTTACCTTTTAGATTAGGGGGTAAAGTTGTCAGAGTTCTTGCATCACAAAAGCATAAAACCCACACTAATCAGCTACATTTTAAAATCATAAAATCAACTAAATATAGAGAGATTAGGGAGAGGAAAAAGAGGCTTACCTTGTAGAGATTAGGGATAGACGGTAGAGATATGCAACTTGCAAAAAAAACCCCTAAAAAAAGATTAGAACACTATGCAGGTGTAAGAAAACATGAAAGCAAGAAAGATGGTGGTGTAGGAGAGTGTAGGGATGTAGGAGAGAGAGAGAGAGAGAGAGGACAACCAATAGGTCGTGTGGGGGGGTGGAGATATGCAACCTATAAAAAAACCCCAAAATTTTGGATTAGAACACTATGCGGGTGTAAGAAAAAATGAAAGCAGGAACACTATGCGGATGTAGGAGAGAGAGAGAGAGAGAGAGAGAGAGAGAGAGAGAGAGAGAGAGAGAGGACAACCAATAGGTCATGTGGGGGGGTGGAGATATGCAACCTATAAAAAACCCCCAAAATTTTAGATTAGAACACTATGCGGGTGTAAGAAAATATGAAAGCAGGAAAGACGGTGGTGTAGGAAAGTGCAGGGATGTAGGAGAGAGAGAGAGAGAGAGAGAGAGAGGACAACCAATAGGTCATGTGGGTGGGGGGGGTACCTCCTCCACAAACGAAAGCAATGAAAATGTGGAAAGCATTGTATTTTTTTCTTGTCTCGAAAAGAGCGTTGGAGACTACATCGGAAAGAGCGTTGGAAAAAACGTCAAAAATAGTGTCAAAAAACCAATTTTCAATGCTCTTTTGGACGCACTTTCCCACGCTCATTTCCGACAACTATTTTGATGAATGAGAAATATTATATTCAAAAAATATATGTAACCTTTAAAATTTCCCGCCCTGACACCTTTCCCATTAGAATTTAAACTTTGGCCGACTAGACTATGGCCTAATATATAAATGGTCATTCCCCCCTCCCAAAAAAATACAAATTTATGGTCATGGATGTTGTGAATACTACAAACACATCGGAACGCTTGAACATAGAGGAGAAATGCTTGTGCCGTTGCAATTGATGTAAGTACCAAATCTCTCAAAACGACGAAGAATTTGCCAACGACCATGTGAAAAAACGGTATATTTCCAGTTGAGCATCTAAATGCCTTACTTGGTGTTGCGAATGTGTGCCCTCAAAATGATGGACCGTTTGATTGCTTGGACCTTAAACACCTAAGTGGAGTACTAAACAGATAATGCCACAAGCAAGTACTACTCAGCCTCATGTTGAAGAAGAAACTATGGTGGACTCTCCAACGTATTTGGAGCAAGACATGGATGACACGATAGACGCCCTACATGACGCAGGGGATATTGAGCGATAAATAACACATGAAATGGGTGGTGTCAACCATCAACGCATGGAGCAAGCCTCGAGAGAAGAGCAAGAGTTGCATAGGCTGGCTCGTATGCCTCTGTATCATGGTGCACGTATATATGTTTTGCGTACATGCCTCGCAATGCTAAATTTGCATGAATATTTGCATGGTCTGATATACTAGCGAAATCAAAACTTTTTTCATAAGTACTTATCACCATTTCCATTTTTATATCTTTCTTTTACCTTTTTCAAATCATCGTGGTCAATATGATAGGTCATTGAGAGACCAAATATTGCCAGAAGGCAACGAGATGCCTGCGGACCCGTACGTGTGCAAAATCCATATTACAATCCATTGGTATGGACTACAATTCTTACCATGCTTGTCTAAATGATTGTGTTCTCTATTAGCAAGAGCATGTAGATATTGCACAATGTCCACATTGTGGAGAATACAGATATAGGAAAGATATCCAAGCAGAAAGGGTTCGTGCAAAACTACTCAGGCACTTCCCTGTCATTTCACAAATTCAAACCATGTTCAAGTGTAAATTCATGGCATATATGATATCTTGGCATCGAACCACTACGTCCACGGACGATGTTATGCGCATGCCTGTTGATTGCCCTGAATGGAGACACATTAAAGAGAAGTGGCCAGACTTTAATGAGGAACCTCATAATATTCACCTCGGGCTAGCTATGGATGGTGTGAACCCGTTTGGTCTTAAAAGTTCAACATGGAGCACATTAAAGAGAAGTGGCCAGACTTTAATGAGGAACCTCATAATATTCGCCTCGGGCTACCTATGGATGGTGTGAACCCGTTTGGTCTTAAAAGTTCAACATGGAGCACATGGGCAGTTTATCTTGTGAACTACACACTCTTCCACCATGGCTAGCAAAAAAAAAGGGACATTTTTTGCTCTCATTAGTAGTCCCTCGGAAGTACAAGGTAGCCAACGTGGATGTGTACTTGGCCCCGTTTAATAGAGGGGCTACAAAGTTTGTGGGGACGAGTTGATGCTCATGACATGTCAAAGAGGTTTGGGAAAAGGGAGTTCTCATTTTATGAGGAATACTAATGTGGGCTATGCAGGATTGGCCAGGCTACTAGGAATGCAGTGGTAAGATATTTTGTTATTATGTAACTATTGATATATATGTGGATGGTTGTATAATATTATTTGTTTTAATACACGACTATCAATATCTGGATACAATGCGTTCCCTTTGTGTGGACCTAGACTATATGCTCATCATTCAAGAGGCTTGAGAAAGATGGTGTATGAGGGTCACAAGAATTATCTACTAGAGGACCATGAGCTACGTGAGGGCTATTTGGGTCGGCCTCCTCCTACACTAAAGGCAAACATTTGGAAGCTATGATTTGATGGTAATGTATTTGTGTACATGGAAAGGGGTGTGCAAGGACCATGATCTACATGTGTGTGTGTGTGTGTGTGTGTGTGTGTGTGTGTGTGTGTGTACATGGTGGATGGAGAGTGTGCTGCATATGTTTTTTCAAGAACCACCGCGATGAGATAAACTTTTTTTTTGTTGGTTTCATTTACTTTTACAAGTATTTGTATATACCAAAAGTGAGAAAAAAACATCTATATTGGTTAAGATATAAATAAGCTAAAAATTAAAAAATTAACAAAATAATTATGATGTCTATTCTGACGGTAATTTCGATGCTTTTATCGATGTCCTTTTCGATGCTATTATAATATAAATGTTATTTCCGACATCAAAACTAGTTGCCGTCAAAACATAAGCATCGTGTGTAGTAGTGTTTGTTCTTGAAATCCTCAAGATAATAGCCATCAAGGTTGAAGCATACTTACAAACCATACTCCGTCATTTGCCCAACTGAAACCAACTACTTTGTGATATTAGCTACATGAACTATATAAGCCAAGTACTTCACTTTGACCTTACCAATGTGAGCAATTTGATGAGTTGTATCATTCTCTATTTCTACATAACTTGGTTTTTCAAAAATATTCACTGCTCTAAACCACTCACCATGACATGTCATGTGGCTAGAGACTCTTCAGTCCACAAACCATAGATTATCACCATTTGTGGATACATTTGCAGTTACAAACTTTACCATGTGATGCATAACAAAAACATGCTCACTTATGTCTTCATCATCATGTTTTCTTGAAGACATAATTATTTTGCTGTAATTTACCGTTTTTGATGTCATTATGTTTCTTGTAGCATTTAGCTACTACATGACCTACTTTGCCACAATAAAAGCAATCTCTTGAGCTTGATCTTCATTGTTGTCTTTGCCAATTACCTCAGCCTCTCTGTCTCCCCCTGCCTTAAGACTAGCCTCTTCCACCTACATGTGATCGTTGTTGTTTTGTGAATCATGAAATTGCTATTGTCCCTGAATTTGATTTCCAAATTGGCCACCGCCTTGGCGTAGACTATGATCTCTACCTTTTTCCTCTACTTTAATTATAGTAGAAGGCCTCTTCTAATGTGTCCTTGCTTTGTGAAGAAGAATCTTCACCTAGAGACTTCTCTTTTTTTATCAACATAGAAATTAAATCCCAACAAATTGATACATTCTCTCTTACAATAACAGGGGTCTTGAATGGCTTATATTCTTGGCCAAGCTTGTTCAAAAAAATGTCACCAAGTAATCATCTTCCACTAATAAATTAATAGACTTAAGGGACTCAACATTACCCTTGATCTTTAGCACATACTCGTTGATAAGCATGTTCTTCTTCTTCGTGTTGTATACAATTCTCATTTAAGTTGCCGCTTCCTTGTCTTTGTAATTGTATGAAACATCTAGACGAGGTTATCCCAAGAAATTCCTAGAGTGTTGGCATCCTGTATATGCCCTATGATAGTGTATGCGACAATAATTGAAAGCCAATACATGATTGTCCTTGAGCATTGGTTCAAATATTTGAAGGCTTAAATTGTTATGGTGTATGATTTTTCTTAGGTAATTCCGGAGTTTTCTCGTTCTCACCTTCAATATAACCCTTTACCATATCCAAAAATTGGTCATTCTAAACTTCCACACATGGAAGTTGTTCTTGTTAAGCTTCTCACTAACAATTTAGTTAATGTTGTCAGACATTTTTACCTGCAACAACCAAAAATTTACAAATAGACACTTTCTGTATGCATTCTGTAACAATGCAATGGTATAATAGCATGGTTGTATTCTCTTGCATTAATTGGAGTATAAGCATGGGATGGACAAAGGGAAGCTCAGGTGGTACAACTAACATGGTGAACCTTTTTAAGCTTTTGTCAAAACCCCCTCATGTGACATATCGTTGGAAAGAGCTTAAACAGTAAGTTCTAAACTCACATTCTCCGATAACTTTCCACTTTATATGCGTAAGACACACCAAAAAGTAGATTGAAAAGAAAATTCCCAAAGTCTTGGGATTTTTCCTAATTCTTCAATATGGTAATTTTAGTTTGAACAACTTAAAATAGCCCTCAAACAACCTTGGAAGTTGGAATATCAAACTGAACTAAAGACAAGGCAGTATATAAGCACATTACATGGCTCTATGTGTTTTGCAAAAGAATGTATCTAGCAATTACAACTTAAATTCCCACTACTCCTAGAATGTATCTAGCAATTACAACTTAAATTTCCTCTACTCCTTTGGGGAGTGTTCTTTACTAGTATTTAGCGTGTGAAGAAAGTGTCCCAACTACATGGCAGTTTCAATTAAAAGACGAAAGTAACAAATGCCTGTTGCAAATCACAAGAAAATAGTCCATAAAACGCAAAACTAAGGTTTGTTTCCTAGAATGTTAAAAGGAAAAGTTTTTTTTGTTTCTGCACGCATGTACACACACACACTCTCTCTCTCTCTCTCTCTCTCTCTCTCTCTCTCTCTCTCTCTCTCTCTCTCTATATATATATATATATATATATAAAGAATCAGGCACAAGAATGCCTTCTAAGAAAGAGATCTCTCTCTTTCAAAGATATTTAAGCTAAAGTTTTTTTTCCCTCCACCCAGTGAGGACAGCATGAAACAGTAAACGTGCACACACTCTCTCTCTCTCTAGGCTAGTATGGTATTAAGCCTACAATTCAAGATTTCGCTCCAATGAAGACAGCATCATGCCGTCGTTTTACGCAAAAAAAAATGATGATATTTTCTCTCATACTACAACTACCCTAGGCCTGAAGGTCTTTCTTCAAACGCAGAAAAGACATCGGCCCTTGTAAGACACGTCTTGCTTTCTGGAAAGGAATTGTATGAATTTCTCTCTCTCTCTCTCTCTCTCTCTCTCTCTCTCTCTCTCTCTCTCTCTCTCTCGATACACACGCAAAGCTTGTACCTTTTAGTACATCGGTACAAGCCAGACATTAAGGACGACTCACAAGGGAAGAGCTAGCATATGGAGTTGTTATTCAACACGTCTTGTGTTCGAATCTCACTCCCGTCAGATAAATCATATTTGGTCTCTTGGGATTGTTCCTACAACGTTAAAAGAGCTTCTTCAAATGGGTGTGTGGGTAAATAAACAAAATGGGCTAACCTTTCTATCACCCAATGTGTGGTAGATTGGTTAGCTTATGGAGTTGTTATTCAACATGTCTTGTGTTCGAATCTCACTCCCGTCGGATAGATCATATTTGGTCTCTTGGGATTGTTCCTACGACGTTAAAAGAGCTTCTTCTTCTCTCTCTCTCTCTAGACATATATATATATATATATATATATATATATATAGAGAGAGAGAGAGAGAGAGACGCAAAGCTTATAACTTTTAGTACATTACAAACCAAGGGAAGAGCTGGCATTTACTTTTTTCTTTCAATATTGTAAGCGTCGAGTAACCATCACCTATATCAAGCAACAAGCTCTTCATTAGGTTTCAACAGGCATCAACGCTTGTGAGAATTAGTATTTTGCGGGGGGGGGGGGGGGGTTTGGAGCATGTAATTTAATTTATAAGTAGAAGGTGTGTATACATAATGATATATATGCTAATCTAGTAAGCATTAGGCAAGCAACTAATTAGCTCATGCCGTGTGTGTGTGTGTGTGTGTGTGTGTGTGTGTGTGTGTGGGGCGGGGGGGCTTAGATTTACTGTGCAATAGCAAATTTGGAAGAAGTAGATTTTTTGGTCAGGCAGTTTGTCAGCTCGGTGGGTTTTGTAGAAGAGGCAGTGAAAAAGAGTAGGGAGGGCGCAGTGAAGGAGTCGGGTTGCACGAGAATCATGCCGTCGGTTTACATAAAAAATGATGATGTTCTCGCGCTCTCTCTCTCTCTCTCTCTCTCTCTCTCTCTCTCTCTCTCTCTCTCTCTCATACTAAAATAGAAGGTCTTCCTTCAAATGCAGAAAAGGCATCAGCATTGTACTAAAACATTCCAATGACAAGAAAACATGCATGCACCAGCAGCTGGTCTTATATGTCTCTCTTGTAAGACATGTCTTGCTTTCTGGAAAGGAATTGTATGAATTTCAAGATACACACGCAAAGCCTATACCTTTTAGTACAGTACAAGCCAGACATTGAGGGCGAAGGGAAGGGATGACATATGCTTCTCTCTCTCTCTCTATATATATATATATATATCAGAGAGAGAGAGAGAGAGAGAGAGAGAGGCCATATTTCAGACTATATGCCTGCTAGATAGATTCAGAGAGATGCCACAGGACAGATTGTCAAACAGAGCTTTTGAGGCATCTAGACAGCTGGCTGAGGCAGGAGACAGAGGATCATGGTATGCACAGGTCACACATTGGTTCTCACAGCATGGCCTAGACATGGATCATCTACCACCATTCCAGTATGACAGGGATGCACCACATATCCGTCTCTCTCATAGTGAGAGGAACAGAGTATTGAGACAGGATCTATGGCAGCTCTATACACGAGAGACATGGATATTGCCTACACAGCCTCTTCCACCGAAGATGCTATACTACAGAGATCACTTCATGAGTATCACTGATGATGGATTTATAGAGAGGCCTAGATACAGGGAGGGCTTTTTACCACACGGCTCTCGAGTGGCTATTGGTCAGCTCAGAGTTTCATCACACCGATTGGAGATTGAGACTGGCAGAGCAGCACAGATCCCCCAAGAGGAGAGGGTATGCAGATTATGCAGAGAGGAGGTGGAGAGTGAGGAGCATTATGTATGCAGATGCAGAGCATATACAGCCATCAGAGAGAGATATCCCATTTTATTCAGAGAGCCACATTCCCTACGCCAGATCTTTGAGGCAGCAGACCAGCGCATACTGGGTAGATACATTCTAGACATACCAGCGCATACTGGGTAGATACATTCTAGACATACAGCGCCACACAGAGAGACATTATTACAGGCTCAGACAGCTCCAGAGGGGGGGCGAAAAACACAGATTACTACATTTTTTCAGCGATCCATCCCCCTCCCAGCCCCTACACGGCAGGGAATTACTCTCCAGAGAGCAGAGACACTTAGAGCCCGCAGGAGACAGAGGACACCTGGCTTTCGGACACCACGCCTATACCAGAGAGAGATGATAGAGATCAGAGCTCAGTTTCACAGAGAGGGTGCGGAGCGACTGGCTCGCTTCAGAGCACACCCAGGCATGTTCTTTAGGGAGCTGTGGACACCCCCTTCACTAATGTATACCATTTTATACCCCCAATATGGTACAGGATGAAGCTAGCTAGGTTGCATATCATGATTGTATACTCCATGCATATAGCTTTGCATTCTCCTAGTAGTAGAGCTCCATCCCCTGCACACCCAGATTCAGCTTTTTTTTTTCAATACTTTTTCATTTTGTTGGGATGACAGAGGATACCCCATACAGGTACTCCGATTTGTCTCATAGGCCGAGTTCGGTCTTTTGGAAGATGTTAATAAAATCTTTCTTTCTGATATATATATATATAGAGAGAGAGAGAGAGATCTACACGCAAAGCTTATACCTTTTAGTACATTACAAGACAAGGAAAGAGGTGGCATTTGCTTTTTGCTTTCAATATTGTAAGCACCGAGTAACCATCACCTATATCAAGCATCAAGCATGGTCATGAAATCAAAGATGCTTTGTGATATACAATGATCTTTGAAGTTTTCAAAGCCATCTCGATCTCTGTGGGTCTCAGCTCTAGATTACCCAATTCATCTTTTTGCTAAGATGTTCAATCAATTTACTTTCTCACAAACACTTACCATGTTTGTGTGCAAGAAAGTACTAGGTGACGACATGGTTGTCTTGCTTGGAGAGCAGCAGTGGAACATTGTAGAGGGGTAGCATAAGGATGATACATTCAAGTGTAAAATAGTAGAGTCCAGTGTAGAGGGGTAGCATAAGGATGATACATTCAAGTGTAAAATAGTAGAGTCCATTGTTGTAACATTTCGGTACCTTAAATCCCATGCTACCTTATACATTCGCTTTTATTATGAATGGTAGATGAAGAAAAACAGTAGTTGGGTCCCATTGCAAGCGGATGAACAAGTTGTTTTGCCTCTTGACATATGCGTTAGGTTGCCCAATGGTGTGGTGGAAATTGTAAGTGCAAGCAGGCATTGGAGCATCCTAAATATTTATTACAGCTATATATTTTATCATATTTTTGATGAATTAATAATCGTAGAGAAAATATGCTTAATTTAATTTGTGCAGGATTCAGTTTAATGGAATGTGCAAATGTGCACAAGATTATCATATGTGCAAATGTGCACAAAGATATTTTATGTAACAAGGCCCATAAGCAACTACATTTGGGCAAAGGTTTTTATATATACAAACCTTAGGAGATTTCATATGGTTAATAATATGTAGAGCAATATCCCTAAAGTGGGAAAAAGCAAGCCCAATTTGTACGCACATCTATTCTTAGCTCCTTGGGCTATTTTTATGAATAAAATTCTCTAAATACTCAAGTCTTGGAGGTGGAACTACACACATGGGGGGGAGATTGCACCTAATGTTGTCTTGATGGTGATGTTATTCTATTTCCCTTTCCTTATGTTATGCTATGTTATTAGATTTCAATTTAATTCAAGTCTTTGTTTCAATTTTTGATGTATTTTGTGAGTTTTTAATTATTTCTTCAAGAAGTACAAAAAGGGTCTAGTGACAATGATACAGTGGTATCATCAGAGCTTTGGTTTAATTTAATCTTCTCGAAGTCGGTCAAAGACTTATGGACAAAGAGGTGAAAGAGACAAAGGTACAAGTGATTTTGGTAATTTTTTTATTTAAACTAAAGAAGAATAAGTTTATGTTTATGTTTATGTTTATGTTTATGTTTATGTATGGTTATAGAAGTGATTTTGGTAATTTTTTTAAATTAAAGTGAAGAAGAATGTTTATGTTTATGTTTATGTATGGTTAAAAGAAGGCTTGTCTTTAACCATTGGACAACAAATCCTGATCAATCTATTGCCCAAAGGGTAAAGTAAAGCTAGGTAGAAAACTATTAAAGCTAGCAGGAAAACCATTAGTGGGTTTCTTAAAACCCACTAAAAACCATGAAACCACAATTGAGGAGCTCAAATCCCTGATTTCAGAATTGCTAAACCTTTCCTCTGCTCAATTTTTATAATGGAGGGCTCAAATTTCTCTCTCCTCTTCTCCAATCAGCTCTGCGTTGGTAGATTTCTCACATAGAAGATTTTAAAAAAAGGAGAATAATAAATGTTTTCTTAAATTAAATTTTTCTTTTCCCTCCACCATCTCCCAGCACAGCAGGCGGCGAGCAGCGGGGCAGAGGCAACACATGTAGAAGAAGTAGAAAAAAAATCGCCCTCCTCCACCTCACCGTGAAGAGGCTTGTTTCAAAGCCTTTTGTTAACCTTGAAAAAGGTTAAATATATTATTTAGCTTTAATTTATTTATTTTTTTAAAGAAAAAGCTTCATCTCATTTTTTCATGCACTGTAGAGAAGAAGAATATATATATATATATACACACTTAAAGCTTTAAAAGTTCATGAAAGTAAACTTTAAAGCTTAATGTCTTCCATAACCTAAAATTTAAATTTCTTAAAACTTCAAAAAAATTTACAAAAAGCTTCATGCTTTAAACACTGGTTGTCAGCGCACGAGTATGGGGGGAGGGACGGACTGTGATTTATATAAAGCTTAATTATAAAGCTTTCAAAGCTTTAGATTAAGGTCCTATTTAGGCTTTATCTCTTCTTTATTTTTGTCTACTCTTAGTGTTTTCATTTTGACCAAAGCAAGCTATATTAGCTGAGAGCTAGTAATATGGCTATTTCTAGCTATTAAATCAATTTTTCTAGAGTTATAAATTTAAAAAGATTTGTTTATTTAAACCATTTCAAAAAGCTTTTAATCTTGTTCAAATTTTATGCACTAAAACTTTAAGTGGCCTAAAACCTTGAGCATAAATTTTATGCAAGGGTTTTAAAAGCTTATGTATAGGTATACCTTTATTTCCTTTGCGAAAGCATGAATCAAAACCTTCTATCATGTGACCTTAAGGCAAAAAGGTTATATTTTTGTAACTCTAAAAATTTTTCATTGGTCCAAAGAAAAAGGAAAAGAAAGTTTTGTTGAAAACCTCAAAAAGCTTTAACTTCTGGGAGTAAGACCTTCCTTCAATCCTTCACCTTCAATCCTTCAAGGCTTAGAAAAGACCCTAAGTTTTTTTTGCTCGAGTCTAATTATTTTGGTGATGCAGAGATTACAATATTTTTAGGATATCTATGAAACTTCAAGAGTTTTCATATTTTTATTGTTGTGATATTTGAACACCACTTTTATTGTTCTATTGTCAACTCATCATACCTTGAGGTAAAATTTTCTTATCCGTGAATATTAATTATATCAATCATTTCTACATTTGTTTATCTAACACTTTATCTTGTAGATGTGCTTCCCCAACATCATATGAGTACGTATTCAACCCATTCATTAATTGCAGTATGTGTTTAAAAGTGACACTAATTAATTCAAGATATATGAATTCTAGAACTTCACTTAAATTGTTTAGTACCATGTAGCATGTGCATTAATATTTCTCTTTCAGAATGATTCCACACTCCCAACTAAGCTATCGGACACTTTTGCAAGCATATCCTTCATAACTTAGTGAATAATTCTATGTATGCTATTCCACCACTCCCAACTAAGCTATCCGACGCTTGCAAGTAAGTTGCTATCCTTCATAACTTAGTGAATAATTCTTTTAATAATTCTATGTATGCTTTATCTTCCAGACAGTGATTCGAACACCTTCCAAAAGTAAGTTTCTCATTGCTATCCTTACAATAATGATCATGCTTAAAATAATTATGTGTAGAATCTCAAGCCATACTCCTATAAGTTGTATTTCTTATAAAGTTATAATTTAATACAACCCTAGTTACGTTTGGAAGAAGAATAACGATATTTTAATCCATTCGCATTGTTTCTCATTTTTCTCAATGTAGAGCATCATTGCAATCGAATATATAAAAGGTACGACTCTCCTACGTTTAACTCAACCGTATAATTACTAAGTTTCATGTTTATTATTCAAGTTTATTTCAACTTCAAAAGTAATTAATCTTTCATCATCTAGACTTGTTTACTTAATCAAGATTGTTAGAATTGGTACTAGTCATCCACATTCATATTTGCGCTTAAACTTTTTGATATATTGAAAAATCAATTTTATCCACTCTTCATTTATAATCTCACATCCTCTCAAACAACCTTTCAACTCAAGGTTAGTATTTCCTATTCTTATATCCATAACCATTTTAACTTTTATTCTTATGATGTTAAGTTTCTCATGAGATTCTATTTAATAACTTTATATGCCTTATCCATAGAAGTAATAACGATCCACATCTCCTTCGAGTGTTAATATTGCTTTTGACATATTATTTCAATTACACCACAACGATGGAGGTATGTATATATTCACTTCCTTTTATACAACTTTTTCATAACTATTTCTATAATATTTTTCCAACTTGAGAACCGAATTAATAAACCATAGATTCAACATTAAGATTAGTTCAAGTCTAGTAACTTAAATAAAATTTCTAGATATAGAAAATTTATGTCAGAGTTTAAGTTTCAGAGGGAACTGGCCACTCCACCTCAAACTTCTATTCTAAAGGAAGTGATGTATGTAATTAATCGGGTGGTATGGGACATCATATTGGTTTCATATACTTACTCCAGACATATTTATGTCTTCTATCTTTTACCATCCTATGTGTGTATATGCAACGCGCCTATGTGGTATGAGACACTTAGACTCATCTTACATACATTCATTTGATTGGTTCATTACATATGCATTATGTGTAGATCTAGTCTTCCATACCAATTATGAAGCCATCCAACTGTATATCAGGGACGCCCGTAGGGCATGCTTTTGGGCCTCCACTGTTTGTTTCAGTTAGTTTGTATGGAGGGGTGATTCTCGGGTTATTTACGCCTAGCAAACATGTGTGTGGCTGCTATTTGAATACTTATGGGTTGTTTATATCTCAAGACGATGTTGGGATTAATTGATGTGTTCAATTAATTGTTTAACTAATGTGGACAGTGTCTAAGTATAGCCAACGAGAAGTGCGAGGGTACCGATTGAAGTGTCGCACTGCATGAGATGTGTGAGGGTACCGATTGAGGTGTCGCACTATACGAGGATACCGATTGACGTGTCGTATGGCTAGTGGATTAAACGGTGGTGTGAAGATGATGATCATTTTTCTTTTATGAATCATGTATTAGACGTTTTATGCATATTATTTTTTATTATTAATAATCAGTGTGACGATCACCAATTTTGGTGTCGCATGAGTTTTCTTGTTGGTATTCCATGTCCATAAGAACCTCTCTGCCATGCCTTTGTGCCTCTGAGCCATGTTCAAACCTCTGAGTTTACCTTGCAGGTTATGACATCAATTCCTACGAACATAATCTTGTTCTCTCGACATTTTTCTTACACAACTAAGGGCAATTGCTTCTTTAAATGGGAGGACTATTACAGGTATATATTTTATCATATTTTTGATGAATTAATAATCATAGATTTAATATGATTAATTGAATTTATGAAAGATTCAGTTTAATGGAATGTGCAAATGTGCACAAGATTAACATATGTGCAAATGTGCACAAAGATATTTTATGTAACAAGGCCCATTAGCAACTACGTTTGGGCAAAGGTTTTTATCTGTACAAACCTTAGGATATTTCATATGGTTAATAATATGTAGAGCAATATCCCTAAAGCAGGAAAAAGCAAGCCCAATTTGTACGCACATCTATTCTTAGCTCCTTGGGCTATTTTTATGAATAAAATTCTCTAAATACTCAAGTCATGAAAGTGGAGCTACACACATGTGGGGGGAGATTGCACCCAATCTTGTCTTGATAGTGATGTTATTCTATTTCCCTTTCCTGGTGTTATTTGATTTCAATTTAATTCAAGTCTTTGTTTCAATTTTTGATGTATTTTGTGAGTTTTTAATTATTTCTTCAAGAAGTACAAAAAGGGTCCCGTAACAATATTAGGGAGCATCTAAATATCATGGGAAGTGAGGATATAAGTAGGGCAAAGTTCAAGGTGAAGAATAGAAAGATTCGAATGTGAATGGAGTCGAAGACCTTGGTAGATGCTGATTAGGAATCTAACGGTATAAGCATAACTTAATAAGAAATCTTTGGAGTTTTTTTATGAAGTCTGTTTAGAATTGTAATATTTGCTATCGACTCGGGCTTCACTCAAACCAATTTTGTAAAATTACTTATGTAATTCATCAATGAAAAGTTTTTTCTTGTGATTATTGCTATCTTGAGTTCGAATGGAATGATAGGATTCCATTCAGGGTCTCTCAAATGCCTGTTTGGCTTAGCTAGCATGTTAGCAGATAAGACACCACCAACCCAATTGCCAGCATCATCATCCACTGCGTCATTCTCATCATCTTGATTCTCTAGCTTCCTCTTCCTTCTTGCCTTCTTCTATTTCTTTTCTCTCACCATTCTCATGCACCATGGACAAGGATTTAGGGTGTGAGCACCTTTTGGACACCCAAGAAGGCACTTTATTGTCTTCAAGTCACCTCCTAAATGCCAGTCTATTGTATAAGTGTCCTTACCCTCCACTTCTAATTTTTCCCCCTGAATATGTGCTTTGATGACATTGGTTATCCATGGTATCCTATCAAACATCCAAGCCAGCACTTTCAGTACTTCAAACATCCCAAGCCACCATATCTATTGGGATTCTATTGCATCAATTGGTGAATTGATTTAAGGGTGCTTCTAGATCAATTTGTTGATTCAAAGTGTGTGTGTGTTCATGTGTTTATGCGTCATATCTATGTGAGTACAGTGTCTGTTGCATGACGAGTAAAGATCAATGCAAGGATGCAACAAAAAAGACACTTAGGGCTCTTGTAAAGAGTTCCAAGTTGTAGATGAATGTGGGAGTGGGCTTGACAATAATCCCACATGGGAACTTTTGGGAGTTTTAGAGTTTTCGTATAAAAAGTGGCTCATTTGAGAGCTTAGGGACACATTGGGCAAACTCATGTTTGAGCTCTTTTGAGACTAGCTCTCCCTCTTTTCCCATAGAGGTGCAAGCTCTTCTCTCTCCCCATCTACATTGTTGTAAGTTCTATTTTTGTTAATTTAATGCAATGAGTGGATGTTTGTCTCTCTTCTCATGTCAATTCTCTAGTGTGTATGTTTCTTGTTGATAGCTTCAAGGCTTGTGTGCATGCTAGGGAAATGAGTGTTTGAGAATGAAGAATGCTTTGAGCTTGTGTATGCAATAGCTTAGCTTTCTTCTTGTGTTGGATGCATGAATGAGTGGGATGATGAGTGAGTGAGTATGGCAAGATTGAGCTTGAGTGTGTGTTAAGTCTATGTCAATAGTAGTAGTTTTCTTAGCATTCTCTCCATCAAATGGATAAGCTTTTGTGCACCGGTACGGGTTGAATCCCTAGCTCCAAAAGGGATGCAAATCCCATTGGATTGAGCTACGTGTGGATCATACTACTCTTGCTACAAGTGAGAGAGTTTTCCGTCTCTCCATTGGCGCCGCTGCCGGGGAGAAGACTCAAATCCGGTTGAGAGTGTGTGGAAACCACCACTATTTCCTCTTTTGGTTGCAAAACCATTGAGTGATTAGGTTAAGTTCGGGTGTGCGATCCCGATGTGAGTGGATAAGGTTAGGATTTTAAAAAAAAAACCATTGAACGGTTGAGGTTTCTCCCGCATTGTTTTTTATGTTTTATTGTTTTTCAAGTACTGTCAGTATGCTTACATTCATTGTTTTTTTTCCATTTCATGCTTTCATGCTCTTCATTAACATGTGATTAGTATAAAAATAAAAAAAGAAAAAAAGAAAAAAGGTGCATTGCTAAGCTCTTCCATAGCTTCTGCAAGCTCCATAGGCTCCCAAGTGAGAAGCCTCCTTAAGGAAGAGAGGAGAGAGGGAAAGAGAAGGGAGAAAGGAAGAGAGGAGAGTTTGAAATTTTATTTTATGTATATATATATTTATTTATTTATTTTTTTTTTCACAAAACAAAGAACATGATTTCATGCGATGTGAAATTCCATATAGCCACCCGTCATACACCATTTTTTGTGGCAATCCAGATCAGTGAGGTTAGTACATCTACATGGGGCACAACTAGGATTCTCTTTCTCTCTCTTTCTCTCTACCTACCTACACAAGTGTAAGGCTATTTCCACCACAAGGAGGCTTTTTAATGCCACCTAGATGCTCTCTAATGACAGGCTTTTCATCAGCAAAAATATCGCTGCTGCCGGTCATCTCTTTGCGCTTGGCGACACTCAACGTCTTCTCTGCCACCTTGTGAGTGTTCGATTGCTTGGCCGACAGATCCAGGTCCTCCTCACCAAAAGCAGCAAGACTAGGGCCCACAAACTTGGGAGGGTTCAATGAAGGGTCTGCAAGGGAGGTGGTAGCATATGCGCTTTCGAGGCTGCGGGACAAAATAGGAAGAGGAGGTGAAGGTCTGCGCTGTGTGGCTGAAGACTGCACCTAAGGTGGTGGCTGCAGTTGAGGCGGCTGGACCTGAGGAGGCGCAGCAGCAGGGTGAACGCGGGCTGTGGGAGCGAGAAGGTGAAAGCCTGCAGCGTGGAGTGAGGCCGTAGGCGAAGGGCTGTGGAAGGCGTGTAGAAGGTGGTGGCATGGAGGAGCAGTTGAGGCGGCCAGCGACTCCACAATAAGATCGACAAGCCAGGGCACTTTTCTCCCACTGGGTTTTTCCCCTCGGCTATATTCGGTGATTGGCACCAATAGCAAATTTTATTCTTTTCTTTTCTTTTCTTTTCTTTTCTTGTTTGTTAATAACCATTTTGCAGAGATCTCAGCTAAACAAGAGCATCAAACACGTCCCAACAGTCCACCTACCATGCACACAAATTAGGAAGGGGGAGACATGCTACGCCTACAAAGACCAAGGAAGAGCAATCTGCACAAAATCAGCAATGCATCAATGCAAACGAACAACATCAACGGGCACTACAACAGGTGTATTCAAATCTTAATCTTTTGTTCTTTATGTGCTTTTATCTTTTGGATATATGGTTTGCATGTTCACACAATGTTGGCTGGTTTAAGTTTTTGATTAGTTGTTAAAATATGGTGAGTGAATTCTAGATTCTTAGTGAACTTAGTAGAAGATATTTCTATTTAAAGACAGTGTAGGATATATATCAATGGAGTATGCCAAGTTCATATGTTTTCAAGGTATATTAGTTATCCCTAGTGGTAGCTACCTCTTAGATATGAGCTAGGTGCTAGGATTAATAAAAAAATTTATGAAAATATACCCTAAAAAAATATATACAAAGTGAATTGAGACATGAAGTGTCTATAGCCATGAGGAATGCTTGGTAGGACCTGGGGTTGTCTTAGCACCTTGGGGCTGATGCCTTGGTTTCCATGGGGTGAACACTGACGTCTAAAAGCTTCAGAAAAGACCTTCGAGGAATCTATCGCCTTGATAGATGTTGGTAGAACTCTGGGGTACACTATGGGCCCTCGAGACCGATGCCCTCATCTTCATGGGGTACTCCTTAGGTCATAAAAGAAAGAAAAAGGGTTTGTCGCCCTTGAGATACTTAGCGGTTTTTAGATTCTCTTGGCGGAGGTCTCTTGGCCATTGCTTGTGTCTCATTGGGATGGAACCTTAATCTTTATCACCTTCTACACACACATCAAAAAAAAAAGAAAAAAAAGAGTTCCAATCACCTTTGCTCATATTTAGGAGTAGGTTTGCCACTTAGGAATAACTTAAATACTTGTAGGACATTGAGACTGCGGTCATAACCGGCGGTGTACAAGCACACTTGCCTTTGCATAGCACTATCTACCACTTAGTCTCACTTTGAATAGTCTTTACTCACCTATTTTAGTACTCTTTAAAACTCTAATCAGCCTTTCACTTGTATGCTCACATGTGAAATTGTCATTGCTGTTTTTTCTTTTCTTCTTTTCTTTTTTTTTTTTCAATAAAAGACTTTACCTGTATCCATTGTTTTTTTTGCAGCTCGTGCTCCTACCGCGCTCGAGGACGTGCGCAAAATAGGAAGGGGGGAGTGTTGCATGCGAGTGAGATCAATGCAAGGATGCAACAAAAAAGACACTTAGGGCTCTTGTAAAGAGTTCCAAGTTGTAGATGAGTGTGGGAGTGGGCTTGACAATAATCCCACATGGGAACTTTTGGGAGTTTTAGAGTTTTCGTATAAAAAGTGGCTCATTTGAGAGCTTAGGGACACATTGGGCAAACTCATGTTTGAGCTCTTTTGAGACTAGCTCTCCCTCTTTTCCCATAGAGGTGCAAGCTCTTCTCTCTCCCCATCTACATTGTTGTAAGTTCTATTTTTGTTAATTTAATGCAATGAGTGGATGTTTGTCTCTCTTCTCATGTCAATTCTCTAGTGTGTATGTTTCTTGTTGATAGCTTCAAGGCTTGTGTGCATGCTAGGGAAATGAGTGTTTGAGAATGAAGAATGCTTTGAGCTTGTGTATGCAATAGCTTAGCTTTCTTCTTGTGTTGGATGCATGAATGAGTGGGATGATGAGTGAGTGAGTATGGCAAGATTGAGCTTGAGTGTGTGTTAAGTCTATGTCAATAGTAGTAGTTTTCTTAGCATTCTCTCCATCAAATGGATAAGCTTTTGTGCACCGGTACGGGTTGAATCCCTAGCTCCGAAAGGGATGCAAATCCCATTGGATTGAGCTACGTGTGGATCATACTACTCTTGCTACAAGTGAGAGAGTTTTCCGTCTCTCCAGTGTCTCTTTCAGTACTTCAAACATCCCAAGCCACCATATCTATTGGGATTCTATTGCATCAATTGGTGAATTGATTTAAGGGTGCTTCTAGATCAATTTGTTGATTCAAAGTGTGTGTGTGTTCATGTGTTTATGCGTCATATCTATGTGAGTACAGTGTAGCGTCTCTCTCACCGCATTGGTGAGCATCCTTCCCTTCTTTGTTGCTGTGTGTGTGAGTGATTGTGGTGCCCTTTTGTGTGTGTGTGTTTCCAAGAGTGTGTGAGTGGGAAGTCTGTAGAGGCAATTTGGTGTTCTACGTTCTTGCTCCACACTGTCCATTCTAGTTACCTTAGCAACCCGTAAAGTTGAAACTAGGAACTCAATTGGATAGTTTTGCTCAGATCTGCACAGTGCATAGACCTTGGCATGTTACATATCTTGACCAAAGCATTTTTCATTTGAAGTGTGGCCTTTAGATCAAATTGTCGTTGCAGATTGTAGGAGCACTAAATCTTAATTAAAGGTTTTAAAACAAGTTCAATATCAGAACCAAGGCCATAGGGGATTTATATAGACTAAGGGCATTACTTTTGTCAAGTTATATTTCTATTTTGTGTAGATCAGAATATGACGCTTTTGTAAAAAGATGGTGCTTTAACACCAATTGACACCAATTGATGTCAAATTGATGCAATTGACATCAATTGGCATCAATTAGACATCAAATGACACCAATTGAAACCAATTGATGTCAAAATGATGCCATCAACATTAATTGACATCAATTAGACATCAATTGGTGTCCAATTAGACATCAATTAGACATCAATTGGTGTCCAATTGGTGTCAATTGATGGCAATTGACTCCAATTAATGTCAATTGGTGTCAATTGACATCAATTGACACCAATTGATGTCAATTGACATTAATTTCCATCAATTGGACATTCATTGGTGTCAATTGATGTCCAATTGATGCAATTGATATCAATTAGACATTAATTGATGTCTAGTTGGTGTCAATTGATGGCAATTGTCTCCAATTCATGTCAAGTGGTGTCAATTGACATCAATTGACACCAATTGATGTCCAATTGATGTGAATCGACATCAATTAGTATCAATTGACATCAATTGATGTTTAATGTGATATCAATTGACATCAATTGGACATTACTTGGTGTCAATTGACATCCATTGATGTTCAATTGATATATTTAATTGAACATTAGTTGGACATTCATTGGTGTCAATTGACATCAATTGATGTCCAATTTATTCAATTGATATTAATTAGGCATCAATTGATATCCAACTAGTGTTTGATTGATGCAATTGACATCAATTAACACTAATTGATGTCCAATTGACATCAATTGGACAACAATTGGTGTCAATTGACATCAATTGATATCCAATTGATATAATTGACATCAATTTTATCCAATTTATGATGGTAATTAAATCCAATTTATGTCAATTGACATTAATTGTTTTCAATTGACATCAATTGACACTAATTGATGCAATTGACATCAATTGATGTCAATTGACATCAATTGATGTCAATTGACATCAATTGACACTAATTGATGCAATTGACATCAATTGATGTCAATTGACACATAAACAATTATCAATTGATATCAATTGGATATTAATCGGTATCAATTGATATCAATTGATGTCAAATAGATGCAATTGATATCAATTAACATCAATTATACATCAATTGATGTCCAACTGGTATCAATTGATGGCAATCGACTCCAATTTATGTCAATTAGTATCAATTGAGATCAATTAACACCAAATGATGTTAATTGACATTAATTAACATCAATTAGATATTAATTAGCAGCATCAATTGATATCAATTGATGTCCAACTAATGCAATTGACATCAATTGGACGTCAATTAGTGTCAATTGAGATCAATTAACACCAAATGATGTTAATTGACATTAATTAACATCAATTAGACATTAATTAGTATCAATTGGCATCAATTGCCATCAATTAGACATTAATTAGTATCAATTGATATCAATTACCATCAATTGGACCTTAATTAGTATCAATTGATATCAATTGATGTCCAACTAATGCAATTGACATCAATTATACATCAATTGATGTCTAATCGGTGTCAATTGATGGAAATTTTCTTCTCAATTTATGTCAATTGGTATTAATTGACATGAATTGATACCAATTAACATCCAATTGATGTAAATTGTTATTAATTTACATCAATTGGTGTATCAATTGATGTCCAATCGATACATCTGACATCAATTCTATCCATTTTATGTCAATTGATGGCAATTGAATCTAATTTATGTCAATTGACATTAATTGTTATCAATTGACATCAATTATACTAATTGGTGTCAATTGATATCAATTGGCACTAATTGATATTTTATTGACATAAATTGATGCTAATTGGTATCAATTGATATCAATTGGCACTAATTGATGTTTTATTGACATAAATTGATGCTAATTGATGTCCAATTGATGCAGTTGACATCAATTGACACCAGTTGATGTCAATTGACACCAGTTGATGTCAATTGACATAAATTGTTATCAACTGATATAAATTGGATATTAATTGGTGTCAATTGACACTAATTGATGTCAAATTGATACAATTGATATCAATTAGATATTAATTGATATCTAATTGATATTAATTGACTCCAATTCATGTCAATTAGTGTCAATTGAGATCAATTGACACCAATTGATGTCAATTGACATTAATTGACATCAATTGCACATTAGGGTCAATTGACATCAATTGGTGTTCAATTAATGCAATTGACATCAATTAGACATCAAATTGGTGTCAATTGGTATCAATTGATGGCAATTGATCTCAATTTATGTCAATTGGTGTCAATTGACAT
>NC_141077.1:52562737-52570237 GCF_041138505.1 Cibotium barometz | reverse complement strand
CCATCATCCCATTAATAAGGGAGGGGAGGGAGAATCATACTAAAGCACTATTTTTAATGCTCTTGTGTCTCTCTCCCCCAAACTTCTCCTATCTCTATCTCTCCCAAACTTACACACCCTTACACCTATATTATCTCTATCACACACGCGCGCACACACACACACTATCTCTTACATAATAAATCCTCTCTCTTAAACTTATACACACATATACTCTCTCTCTCTCTCTCTCTCTCTCTCTCTCACACACACACACACACACTTGCTATTTTTTTAAGTTTTTTATTCATTTAGTTTATTAGGCCAAACAAGGTCGAAACCTGTCATTTAGTACCCCTCTGTCTATGGGTGGGGTATCCGCATTTGCAAATGTGCAGCGAGGCCGTTTTCTTTCTGGTTTTTCTTCCCGTGGCTTATATGCCTATTACATAATGATCTGTGGCAATCCCCTAATGTGACTAGCTGCTGCTGGCGGTGGGCTCGACCCGGGTGGATGTTGCAACCGACTGTCAGGTTTTGCAGAGGTGGATGGAGATGATTTCACACTACACTATGGAAGGGCACTACTTCAAAGGCTACTTAAATGTATTTTAAATGCCGTTGACTGTCGCAACACTCCCCCCCACCTATTTCAGTGTCCGTCCTCCTCGGACGCTGGCTAGGCCAACCTTGTAGCTTTGTGTGAGTCTGCTGGTCTCTTGCTTGGTGTCATGACTATGCTTCTTGCTTTTGGTGGAAAGGCTTTTGGTGGAAAGGCTTCTAATTTGGTGTGAAGTTTTCTAAGGTTTTTTATCCTTGTGTTTCTATGAAAATGGATAGCTTGACCTGCTAAGTATGAGATCTTGGATAGTAGGATAAGCATTTGTTTACTTGAATAAATCAAGACAGGTCCACTTTCTGTTAAAGTAATATATACAGGACTGGTTTTAGATCTTGGAGTGTTTATTGATACAATTGTGGAAACTCTGTTTTGCTGTCTGCAGCTTGTGAGGGGTTAATGTGTGGCAAGTTTTGGTTATTGGGATGCTTTCAATTGCTATTTTGTCCTTCTTTTGGGAAGATTTTTTGCCTATTGTTTTTTTTTTACAAAACTTGCTTGATAGATATTGCACTACAAATCATTATGTTAACATATTGCCAGATTGCTCACTGATTTGATTAGGTGATCTAAAAGTGTACTGGCAGTACTTGAAGCTATGCATGCATGCATCAAGGGTGTGGTACCACAACAACCTATCTCAAGTACCAAACCATGAGGAGGACATAATAGCTCTAAGAAGCACCTAATAAAGCTCACACCATGCTAAACACTGGCTCGAGAAGATGCTCCATCTCCGGCCTCGGATACCTTAGACTCCTCAGGCAAGTAGTGAGGAATGATGTGCCGTCGAATGTTGATCCCCACACTCTGAAAAAATCAAGCACTCTCATCTCTTCGCATTGAGGGCTTGTGGCCTCGACAACAAAGCAAGAAAAGGTAAAATGCATCCATCTTTGATGAACTACCCCCAGACCCAAGAAGGTTAGCATAACAAGCAATGACCCAAAATAATGTTATGTATTGCTATCAAAAAATGACATGTTTTTAACCCACCTCTACAGTGAATCCCTCAACCATGGATACCCCCTTAGGGGCTATATTGTCGACTGTCAAACGACAAAACATCTCCAAGTCACAACACGTGGCGTACCTCTCCACCCATGTAGTAGATGCACCTTTCAACATAACATCAAACCAAACAAGAAGCCATAAGCAATAACAATGGCTACAACATGATTCAATTGTCATATTTCAAACAAGGCCACAAAGACAAATACTCACCATCAGTAGGAGCGATAACAACCACCCATCCTCTATCTCCCAACGCAGCTGCAGCTACTCCAAGACCATGACGGACATGATCTTCAGATAGCTTGTTCCATAATGGAACACCATCATGGCCAAAGGCAGACTCCATGGGTAAGTCTAAGAGCACAAAGTCTGCTGCCCAAGCAACCTGCTTATTTTTTTTGTGAACAGTGAGGCCCCTTTATCTAGATCCACAAAGAAAGAATGGATATTTGCATACTCCTCATTTCTAATGGACAATACAAAGTCCTTGCCCATTGCAATGTAATCACCTATTCCATAAGTAAATATGGATGCATCCAATGCCTGCAAAGATGTGACTCCCAAGGGTGGAACATAAATAGACGACCTAGCATTATTTGTAGGAAAAGAAGGCCCTAAGGTGATCAACAATACAAGGGAATGCATCACAACAACCAACTAGCAAAAGTAGTTTGAAAATTCATTGAACAATTAATAAAATATACATCATATCATCATCACATCCTACATGCATGAACTCACAAATCCGTGTTTATGATATCATTGCATTAATGAAATATACAAAAGAAATGTATGTACCTTCATCTTGCTTTACAAATTCAATGTTCTTGGCTTTTCCATCCTTTGACTCCCTTGTTTTATTATTGGCTATTGCGGGTGGCTCTTTAGGATTTCCCTCAACTTACATACCAAAATGATCGTTGTATAAGTATATGAATTTATTAAAGAAGAAAAAAATTACAAGGACAAGCACCTTGAACATGTTGAACGGCATCCTTCTTCATTGTCTTCTCCCATGCATCATACTTCTCTCTTTCCCATGGAAGAACATTTGGATGAGGCATGTCTATCCACCAAGGGCAATTTTATCTTTCATAACTTGACAAAGATTTCATATAATCACCATACATAGATGACTCTTTATTGACAACATCAAGCCATGCATTGCAAACCCTTGGCGAGTCTCCTAATAACTTGAGCTCTCTCAAATGGAGAAGATACCTAAAAGTTGGATTAGGGTCACAGACAGCAGCAGTATGCAGAGAGCCAGGTAGAGAGTCAGGCAGAGAGTCAGGTTAGATCACAGAGGCAGACTACTTAGAGACCTTCGAGGGTGGAACCTTCAGTCAGGAAGGTTTACCGTTGGAAACAGAGGCCAGTCGTGGAGGACCAGCCAGGTAGAGCACTTGAGGAGAGAGCAGGACAGAGGAGATCAGGTTGTGGTGGTAGCGGAGCAGCGACTAGAGAGGATTCCAGAGGGTGATGATTGAGCAGTGTGAGGAGCCGACCTTGGCCCCTCTAGTTCCAGTAGTTTCAGAGGCCCCCTCGTCAGAGATCCCATCTGTGGTGCAGCTCACTGCTTATAGAGCCTACGGAGGTTAGAGTGGAGGTGGTCCCCCCCGGCGATCACAACCTCCCCACCTTCACACTTCTCTTCAGAGTCCGATGTTCCCTTATCTCAGTGGCTTCCAGGCTATTTCTTTGCACAGGGTCCTTGGAGGAGCCCAAAGAGGAGCCTGAGAGACGGACCCTTACAGATACACTTGATGTTCTTACAGTACTCCCCCAGGAGGGGCGCTTTCTTTCGGGCTTCAGTCAGCTCTCCTATGTTCAGATTTATGTTTCGGACCAGCCATGACATTAGATGGGACTTGGTTACAGTGTATGATGCAGTCTATGAGCAGGTGGAGTCGATGGCATATCACTACCTCCGTGAAATGGCCATCATGCTACTTTCTCAGAGATTCTCGGAGTCCATCGGGAGGCTTTTTTGGTCAGAGACAGGTTCTTATTGGTGCCTTCCCCTTGTTTTCACTCTAGAGGATGAGGCCAGAGTCCCAGATTCTCTTCACATTTGGGATGCCAGGGCGAGTTCTTCGCATTTGGGTGTGAGTTACAGACCCATGTCACAGTGGATGCGTAGCATTTTTGAGGGTCAGAGTCATGGATTTACAGTTCCATGGGAGTTTTGATGGGAGTACAGTTCACGCAGCAGTTTTGTGGATTGTTGGAGCCCAAGAGGCTGAGGTGCGTTACCCTGGGCTGCATCGCCGGGAATTGACCGGCAGATTCATGCAGCTGCAGCGAGTTCCCAGTCTTTTCTTGCCCATATTCACTTACACCTTTTGTACTACCCTCTGGGTACTTTTCCCCCTTGCCTATCTTAGGGGTTTTTCACCCAGATATCCACCATATTGTATTGATGAGGATTTTTCCCTTGGATTCACTGTTGTATTATTGTATCGACCTTTTGGTCTTTCTTGATTAATATAAGGGTACAAGCCCAGTTGCCTTCGGGTTAAGAGAGAGAGAGAGAGAGAGAGAGAGGCGGCCACAGGGGTGCTGCCTCCATGCGGCGGCCGCTGGAAACTCATGCTAGGTTAGTAGCATGAGGCTAAATGCACCCCGAAACCTGCAACTTCTATTGCTATCCACGAACCTTTTCTGTTTGGGCATAGCATTAGGGTTGAGGTTTCTTTCAGGTTGGGTTGCAGTGGTGGACTTCATCGACAAATTCTCTCCCCAGCCTCTGCTCCCCTCTCCTCATTGGTGGTATTGATCATATGCGGCGAGGACACCGTGCTACAGCTCCGTTGATTGCTGCCGGGGGTGGCCGGTGTTCTCTTGTGGCCTCTTCTTCCGTTCTCTCCTTATCACAAAAAGCCAAGATTCTGCCTTACCCTAGTGAATTTTAAGCATTGGCACCATCTCGTAAAAATTTACTAGGGTAAGGCCTCGTCTCAATTTTTGGGTATTGGATGGTGGCGAAACTTTGTACATATAAGGTCCTATGTCCCTTCCTTGCTCTTACAAATTTTGGTTATCTTTTGATATCAAGAAATCAAGATTTTACCCTACCCTGGCGAAACTTTGTACACACAAGGTCCTATGTCCCTTCCTCCTCCTTGCAAAGTCTCATTGCCATTAGATATCAAAAAGCCTTGCTTCTGCCTTACCCTAGTGAATTTTAAGCATTGGCACCATCTCGTAAAAATTTACTAGGGTAAGGTCTCGTCTCAATTTGTCGATATTGGATGGTGACGAAACTTTGCGCTTATAAGGTTCTATGCACCTCCCTTACTCTTAAAAATTTGGTTTGTTTCTGATGTCAAAAAGGTAAGATTTTGCCTTACCTTGACAAATTTTACACATTACCAATTGACATCAATTAATGCCAATTAATTTTACACATTACCAATTAACATCAATTTTGACATATAATTGACATAAATCGATACCAATTGACATCAATTGATGTCAATTGATGCCAATTGATGCCAATTGGCATCAATTGATATATATTTGACATCAGTTCATGTCAGTTGACGTCAATTGATACCAATTAACATCAATCGATGTGAATTGACATTGATTGTTGGTGTCAATTGATATATAATTGACATCAATTGATGTCAATTCATGCCAATAGACATCAATTGATATCAATTGGTGTCAATTGATGTATAATTGATACCAATTGATATTAATTGATATCAATTAGGCATGAATTGGTGTTGATTGATATCACCGCGTGGTCTCAGGTTTGTTTTTAGGATTCTGCACGGTTCTTTTTTTATAGTGCAGACATCGAATTTGAGCATACAGACAGTGTACCCACTGCAAAAGAGTATTGCAGGTGTTATTTGGTGTATGTATGCATATTGTGGTGATTGGCAGTGACATAGTCATGTTTTGGGCATCGCTACAGACAAATAGAGTACATTTGCAAGTTTTTGACTATTTGCAGAAATGGCTAACAATGATGGCCTTAACCAAGCTATCAGTGAGAAGTTGGATAAGAACAACTTCCATGCTTGGAAGTTCAGAATGACCAACTTTCTGATAGGAAAATCTCTCTGCTTTTGTGGTAAACACTTCAAGCAAGATGAAACATGGAAGCAAATCAAGTGTGATATTTACTTGGGAAGACACTCATGCTTGCTCTTGAAAATCCCAAGAGAAGTGGGGAAGACTAGAAACCCATGATTACTAGGAGCATTAATACACATAAACAAGCGTAAAACCATCTTAAACTACCTAATGCTACCCATAGCAGCAAATACAGAAAGTTTCCAGCCAAGGGCTATAAATTTTCCTGAATCGAAATTCAAACAATGCATTGTCGACTGCCTTCAGCTTGATTAGGGTAAGCCAAGACATCCTTACCTTTCAATCATGAATGTCAGCACTACCACCATTGTTATCAATACAGCATAGGTATCAAGATGACTGAATGTTTTCCACATGGATAGAATGAAACAAATACATACAGCATGTGAACACGCTATGCCATTGTGAAGAGACCAATGCAACATAGTGATGATCAATAAGAAACTAAAGGGAGAAAGGAGAATTTTCCTAAAATATAATCAATGCATCACCTAATGCGATGCACAACGCTAGCTGTTTTCATTACAAAAACACTGTTCGTATGCAGCTATGAATGACACTCACATCAACCATTTCTGTGCCTGTGTTCTTCTCATCCCGCATCCCCTTTCCCTTTCTTTGTACAAAAGGATGTAAAATTTCAGGGAGTTCTTCAAACAAAAATACTCACCATCCCAGTATTTTTCATACTCGGAGCCTTTGCCAAGAGTCCTTTTGGTAATTTAGCAATAGCCTGGCAACAAGAGGAGAAAATAGAGATGTAGTTACTTCACGGATTACAACAACATCATGAGCTTCTGCAGGGGAGGCACGCATACCTGGTGGGGGTGGGCCGCGGGGGCCACTGTGGCCCACACCGCACCTAGCTTTCCCACAAGGGAGTGGCATCTACCTAGGTATGCCTGCAGAAGCTTCCCACAAGGGAAAATGCCCAAAACTTCGTGTGTGTGTGTGTGTGTGTGTGTGTGTCTCATCATTAGGACCTCAATGGAAGGCTTCTTGGGCCCTTTTATTTGGCAGTTTAAGGGAGTCAAACCTTTTCTCTTAAGAAGAATTTGAATTTTGGAGGGAAAATGGAATTTAAAATCTAGCGGATAAAACCATATCATGTAACATATCTATGGAAAGCTCTTGATGCGTAGATCACGGATCTGTAATCTCCGCTCAAATCGGAGCTTGTATGTAGAAGTTATGGAGGTCCGAAAATTGTAAAATTGCCCCCCCTCCCCCTTGGGCGAAAAAGTGCACCCTTTGACCACTCTTACACCTCTCTTAAAAACCCAACATTTGGGTCCACATGGCAACCCCCCATTTGGCTATTCCTTAATCACCTTGATTAGGCTTGGGCAAATTAAAGGGCCCAAGAAGACCCCATTCACTTCCTAATGATGGGCACAGAATACGTGGGTGGGAGAGGTATTGCGGATGAGGTCTGCAAGGTTGGAGACGGAGAGGACGTAGTGGGAGAGACGATCTGCACACCTACCCATTTTTAAGCCTCAAAAAGCTTGTACATATTTTCCCTATTGATAAGAAGATCCAAGGGCTTTCATTTTGTAATATTGAGTTCTTTTATTAAGTATGAAACCATCTTTTGCCTAGCGTCACGATGAAAAACATGTTTCCCAACTCTATGACAAAATGTGTATTTTGCACCAAGATTAGCCCATTGAGTAGTCCTTTTTCCTAATTAGTGAGCCCACATGCCTAAACACCTTCCACATATCCTAATTTTGCAATGATTTGGTCTATGGATAAGGTTGCCTTCTCTTTTATTT
>NC_141077.1:52365237-52560237 GCF_041138505.1 Cibotium barometz | reverse complement strand
CTTAGGGGGGGAGTCAAGAGAGGGTAGGTGAAGAGGAAGAGAGAGGGGGAAGAGATGTGGATACATACATAGAGGGGATAGTAGGGGTAGAGAGAGATGGGGAGGGCTAGTGGCGGTGATGGTGGACAGAGGGAGGTGGGGGAGGTGGGGGGCAGCAATGGAGGGGGTGGGAGGTGGAGGGATTTGGGGGAGGAGGTGGGGTGGCGGTGGTGCAAAGGAGGGGGGGGGGGTAAAGCTTGCTCCAAAAGAACAAAAAACTCGCTTCGACGAGCTCGCTCCAAAACCACACTCATGCCAAAGGAGTCAAAACAGATGAACTTGGAGTCTGAAGCACCAAAATCACCTCAAAGAGTTGGAAGAAAAACACTAATGAAGGTCATTTCTATAGACCAAAAACGCTACAGATCAAAGGTTGAAAACCCTGATTATTGTTGATTTTTAGCCTGAAAATAATGGACAATATGTTAAAATAGTGGACACTTACATTTGGCTGAACTGCCAAGTGTTCTGTTTACAATCCTACTTTTACTCTCTTGATGCCCTTAGTTGTATCCACAGAACAGCCTAGCATCAGAAGGAAACAAAAGGGGGACATCAGAAGTTTTAGTTACACAAAGGCCCAAAAATCTTTCCATAGATACAGAGGATTATCACCAGATATAGGGAGGGGCGGACTAGACACCTCACAGCCGAGGAGATCGAGACTATTATGCCTACTATGCCTATCACCAGATATAGGGATTCGCGGACTAGACACCTCACAGCCAAGGAGATCGAGACTATTATGTCTTAAGTTTGATTATGCTAAACCAAACCCACCTCTTTGTTGAAAATCCAAGAAAATGCAGCTGTTTTGGGCCCTTTGCTCACCCTCGTTTGTGCACGCTCTTCCAGCTTCCTTATACGTGGGACTAGACCACACACATAATCCTGTGCCTGCTGACCACTGCTTGAAAGCCCCAAAAGCTTCTCCACATTCCACCTTTTAACCAAATGTTCCAAAACATCAGCATAGTCTTTTGCTGTGTATACACCTGTCCTTTGTGCAACAAGAGAAAACTTGTTGAAAACATCTCGATCACATCCATCATACATGAGCTGTGCGGGCATCAGTATCTTCTTCCTCATCATGTCTTCCAGACAAAGCATCGTCCCATCAGGGTCTAATTCAAAGAGCTTTTCAACAAATTTCGTATATGCGTTCTCATGCCTTCTTTCATCAGATGCTATGGTCCCACATATCTGCGCTAGTTTGAGATCTCCAAACTGTTTGGCTTGCCTGGCAGTATTCCCATGAGAAATAAAGGTTGCTCTTCTTGAAAAGAAGTGTAGATGAAGCCAAGGTAAGGGTTAGCAACACATGCATTAGCAATCCCCCACAAGGTCATGATAACATTTTATGACTATTCTTTATCGACAATACATGACCTAATGGAGCTTGAATAGAAAGTTGATTTGGCATGAAATATAGCCACAGTATTAACCCCCTTGTGATTGACATGCAATGTAGGCAATATGAGCTCTATGAAGCTCAAATAGAACAATAATCATTATACAAACCCCATGTTGACCTTATCAAGTTTGAGATTGTGTAGCCCAGAAAAACTAATAACATGTTTCCCCTGTAATGCGTAGAAAGACAACTGATTAATTGAGTTAACTGACCATTCCTGCAGCAATCAAATACTGAATTGTTTTTTCTATCATCCACATATCAACACGGCCAGTGAGATAAAGATACTTGTTTAGAAGATCTCCATGTCTGTTTTCCTCTGCAGTCCAAGCTCGAGTCCAGCGAGCCCAAGACGAAGCACTAGCACCTGTCTCATCACGAATTCCATCCAAAGTGTTCAGCATTGTCTGGTAAGTAGGCAGGGCCTCTTCAGTAATCATGTCGCCAACAAGACAAACTAGGTAATCCTCAGGAAGCTCCATGGATCGCATTCTGAGCTCCTTGATTTCATCTAGAAACCCCTCCCCATGTGGATGTGGCAAGAAATCTTGAGGCTGCCAGCTCTTTTCCACGGGCTTGAGGAAGGGCAGAATCTCCATTTCCGCCCAATCTTGCAGCGACTTGAACATGTCTATCTTCTCTGGTGGCATAGAATGCATTACCTGTTGATGCACCTCTTTCAACCTAGTCTGATCAAGCATTTGCACTTTGGCATCTCTGTATAAAAACCAAGTTAGGCCCCCTCTTACTAGCAATATCTCTCTCTCTCTCTCTCTCTCTCTCTTACACACACACACACACACGCGCGCGCGCGCGCGTGCATCACTCTCCCTCTAACACTATTATTTCCTCACTCTTTTCAGCCTCATAAGGCATGCTACAGTCACACTGAGGCAAACTAAACATTATCATGTTTGCATGCTGATCTTGCAAACACCACTATAAGCTCATTGCCAATAAGGAGGCAAGCATCAGTACATTAGTGGGCCAATGTGATTGCATAATCATGCCATTAAAGAAAAACAGGGGATCACACTATATCAACAGCGGTTTCCTTCACTCCAAGGCCTAGCTGTATAAATGATAAATGGAATTTCTCTAAATCCAAAGCTACCGACTACTTTGCATTAATTAAAAAACATGAGAAACAAACTCTATGCAACTTAAAAGAAGATTTGAGTATGATTAAAGCAGGTAATGATGTGCACACAAGAAGTTTTATAGATTTTAACACATTACTGACAAAATTCGAAATTCTCTACCACGAGAACAAGGCTTCTGCAGGGGGCAGCACTGCGCATACCTTGCGTCTCATCGCCGCACCTACTATGCGGTGCCTCCACTGCAAAAGGTCATTAGTTTAATATGAAGAAAAGAAGGGAAGGGGGATGTGCAAAACTTTTGAGCTTTGCTAACCTGGGCAATGTAGCGCTCATGTGCATGCGACGGGTGGCTTTTGTGATGAGGGGGATCTTCAATTGCGTTCCTTTGCAGAAGGGGTGTATGCCTGCAGCCGCGTGAAGGCAAACCTTGCTTCTTATTTCATCCGACATGGTAACAGCTACCTGCTGTGAACTGCTTGCTCTGAGAGCCATGGCACGTCGACCCAACATGTAGAGACAATGGAGGAACACAACCCACTTCTCAGAAACAGCAATGAGAGCCCTAAGCTACTCGAAGAAAACAAAACTCAGGAAATCACAAAACAAGAATCGCATGCCAGGAAGCCGGGCTTAAAAATCTGGAGAGAGAGAGAGAGAGAGAGAGAGAAAACCGGAGGAGAGAAAACTAGGGGACACTGCATGAAAAGGGAAGAGAGAGAGAGAGAGAGAGAGAGAAAACTAGGGGACACTGCATGAAAAGGGAAGAGAGACCGGGGGCGATTGACAACTCGGGAAACGGGTTCTCAAGTGTATCTTTGTCTAAACCTTAACTACGCCGGTTTTTTTTCAAAAAAAAGTTGGTTAGCCATACAAAAATCGTCATGGGGAGGGGAGATCTGAGCCATTCAATCAGCTGTGAATATGGCATTTCCTTACACCATCATAGGCCATTCCTCTTTGAGAAATTAAGCAATTGCCTTCGTGGAATTTGCAAATTCTCATTCAAGTCCTTCAATGTCCACATATACACAAAATCTGGCAGAAGCTGTCAACATAGTTGTGTTAATCTTAAAGATTAAGTGAGCGGTCCTATGCCATTAGAAGATAACCAACAAACCTGAGACTTGATTTTTTTTAAATTTTTTTCAGAGAAAAGAGATTTACTATTAAAAGACACCTCAGAGACAAGGCCCAAGGTCACAAGTACAAAGGTATCACAAGTCCAACATAAAAGAGGCTCAGGTAGTCTCGGGCTTGAAGCTCTTAAGGGACTGCCTGATTACAACTTAGAGTTTATATTTAATCCTTGCAGATTTTCCAAGCTCTTTATTAGGAGGCACCTTACATGATTCTAACAAAGTAGGAAATGACTCCTCATACGAGGAGCTACCAGTGCTGACCTGATCTTACCTATTGGTGGAGTGAAAATAAGACATTTTTTGGGATTCCATGGTAAGTTGGGGAAGATAGATGCCAATTGTGGTGAGTCTAATATTCAATGGAATATGTGAAATCAATTCACAATGTTGTGATAGACCATGGTGATGATGGCAATTCTTGAAATAAAAAAGCACAAGTATAGGAGGCATTATATCAGGTTTTCTATTGTTGTGATAAAAAATATTGGTCAGACAAAGATCTTACATAGTTTAAGAAACAGTTCAACAATTTCAAGAAAGCAATGAAAGATGCCTGAACAGATGAGTCTTTTATACACAACATGGTAACTTTGCTTAAGACCTTATTAACTTTCGTTGTTTCTCTTTGTACAATAGCACATAATATAAACTTATTAACTGATTGTTTCTTTTTGTACAACAATACATACTATATAATCATTCACCATGGTTTGTGAAGCAATATAGAAGCTAGTCAATATGGACAAAAAAAGGCATGGAAAAATCACACTATCAAGCTAGATCCAATTATTTCAGACGCACTAAACATGGTGGTGTCATTCATAAGGCAAATATTTTAATTGAAGTATTTCATTGGTTTTAGTGTCAAATTTGGCACAGGATGAAGACAACATAATCAAAAGAATTGCACAAAAGTTCGACGATTGCAAACACTTTATTAGACAAGAGAGAGAAACAAAATTGTTATTAAAATTCAAATGCTTATACAAAAACCCCGGGGGGGTCACTCTTCATAAACCCTATATAGCATGTGCGAGCAAGCATGTATTAAGAATACCCCTATTTCTTAATTTTCATATTCTTTAAGATAATTGTTTATACCCCTACTGTAAGTATACATATTGTGATGTTTTATTTTTGGTCCCCCTATATAAATTTACGTGTATGATTTACATTAACCTACTATTTTTTAAATCCCCTCCTATATGTATACGCCATGTAAGTCCACATAATAAGAAAATACCCCTCCATTAACTAAGGTGCTATGTTACGTGTGCACTAAGTGACCCCCCCAGGACAAAAAGTTTACAATGGCAAGATAGCAAACAAAGATTTGAAAAAATATGGATCCAGTTAACATGAAGCATCCTAGGGAGCAGCCCCTCAACATCTTTATTTACGCTAGGTGCACCTTGCTCTCCTTACTCCTCCACAATGACTGGAGTAGGGGAGAGAGAGAGAGAGAGACTGTGTGTGTGTGTGTGTGTGGAGAGAGAGAGAGAGAGAGATAGAGAGATCTTTAATGATTACTTAAATTGTATTATCTCTACACACACACACACAATGACTGGAGTAGGGGAGAGAGAGAGAGAGAGACTGTGTGTGTGTGTGTGTGTGGAGAGAGAGAGAGAGAGAGAGAGAGAGAGAGACTCTGTGTGTGTGTGTGTGGAGAGAGAGAGAGAGAGAGAGAGAGAGAGAGAGAGAGAGAGAGAGAGAGAGATCTTTAATGATTACTTAAATTGTATTATCTCTACAAAGTAAGATTACAAGTAAGAGAGATATAGTATGCAAGATTACTAGACATGATGGTGGTATGCATGAGGCAAATAGTTTAATTTAAGGATTTTGAGTGGTTTTGGTGTCAAATGTGGCACAGGATGAAGACAACATAATCAAAAGCACCGCATAAAAGTTCGATGATTGCAAACAATTTATTAGATAAGAGAGAAGAAATAAAATTCTTATAAAAATTCAAATGCTTATACAAAAAGTTTGGAATGGTGAGATAGCAAACAAAGATTTGGAAAAATATGGATCCTGTTAACATGAAGCATCCTAGGGAGCAGCCCCTCAACATCTTTGTTTGCACTAGGTGCACTCTGCACTCCTTACTCCTCCACAATGACTAGAGTGGGGGGCGGGGGGGAGAGAGAGAGAGAGAGAGAGAGAGAGAGAGAGAGAGAGAGAGAGAGAGAGATCTTACTGATTACTTAAATTGTATTATCTCTACAAAGTAAGATTACAAGCAAGAGAGATATAGTATGCAAGAAATTTTAATATAGCTACCCAACTCTTAATCAACATCACTTCAAGTCTTAGTTTTGTGCTCGGAGATCAGAGGTGCCGAGTTGTGCTCAAGTTTACATATGGAACCCCTTCAGAGACTCCCTCTACCACCTTCCTGGTGCTTGGATGGCTTCCTTGGAACATTATTTCCAGTACGTGACTTTTGTAGACTAGTTTCTATCTTTACAAGTCCCCCTGGAGTCCAATTTCTGACAAACCTTTTCAATCTTGCTGATAGCCAGCTCTTCCCTATTTGTTAAAGGTTTGAGCTTAAAAGCAAATCCTATGTAGAGATATACAAGCTTTCCTACTATACGACATATGCATTAAATGTGCCATATGTACATGTGTGAGAGGGATATCAAGAATGGGCTGCACATCTCTATCTAAGACCTTGATCCAATTTGCTGATTTGTAATCTTTGGCTTGTCCTGTGCAATAAAGACAAGGTCTTTTAGCATTTCTCCCTGAAACATTATACATACATTTTAGTATCTTCAGAGAGTGCGAGAGTGAGAGAGTGAAAGTGAGAGAGAGTGAATAAAAGAGAGAAAATGTGTGTGTGTGTAGGGAAGAGTGGAGGGGGAATCTGAGAGAGTTAGAGTGTGGGTGAGTGAAAAAAATATGTGTGTGTAAGTATGTGTACATGGTGAGGGAGGGAGATTTTCTCTACGCCATCCTGTTGCGCCCAAGAAAGAAATGAGAGAGAGATTGAATGAGAGGGAAAGTGTGTGTGAGTATGGTGAGAGAGAGAGAGTAAAGTGTTTAAGAGTGAGAGAGAAGGTGTGTGTGTGTGTAAGTAAAAGAGAGAGTGAGTGGGCGCATGTGTGAAATGAGAGAGAGAGAGAAGTGCGAGAGTGAGATTGGGAGAGAGTATGTGTAGTGAGTGTGAGAGATAGAGTGTGTGTGTGAGTAAGAGGTAAAGTGTGTGTGTGTAACTAAAAGAGAGTGAGAGAAAGAGAGAGAGATAAACGGCCTGCTGTCGCGCCAATGAAGGAGAGAAAGCAGAGATAGCGTGAGAGAGAGAGAGAGAGAGAGAGAGAGCACTCTCTGTGCTGCCGTGCGTCAATGAAAGAGAGAAGGGAGAGGGAGTTGATGGAGAGGACAAGGGCACGGGCCCGGTGCTGGAAACGCCAAGAGAGAGAGAGATGAGGCCGCGGCCCAGTGGCCATGTACGCTAAGTGCTGTGCTGTCTCAAATGTGCAAGAGGGGGGAATGAGGGCCTGCCATGCTGCCGTGCGCACATGAAGGAGAGAGAGGAGATGAGCTCGATGGTGGGGCCTGGTGGGATGCACGCCAAACAACGCCAAGGAGAGGGAGAGAGCTGCAAAGAAGACAGAGAGGGAGGGGCGCAGCCCTGATGACCCGGCGCGAGAGAGGGAGGGGATGGGGTGGTGCCCTGGCGCGACGCGCGGCAGAGAAGGAGAGAAAGAGATTCTTTTTTTTATATAATTTTTTACAAAGCTTTGACCACCACCCCTCTAGGGGGTGGTCCCACCAAGTAGTGAGAGGTACCTTCATGGTAACAATCCCAGTGACCATATTGATATATCCGTTGGGCAGCGGGAGTTTTGAACACATGACATGTTGAATATCAACTCTGTGGGCTAGCCAACTTTGGAACCTGCTTTTTGCTTTTTTTTCTTTTTGTTTTTTTTCTCTTCTTTTTATTTTATATATATACATATATATATATATATACATGTGTGTGTTTTATATATATATAAAACATGTATATGACAAATATAATAAAGCATACGATGGCCTATGTTATATATATAAGATAGCTAAATAAAATAAAAACCATCATGATTTGGAGAATATATATATGTATATAAAGGAATACATAACAGGATACAACGATATAAGTCTACAATATGTAAATATATCTAAATAACAGATATATGTAAAAATGGCTCACAGGTTAAAAGGCATAGATATTCTCATGTATATATGTATACACCTCTATATAAGGTAGAATAACATAAATTAGCAGTCTCCAAATGTGGACAAGATGCACACGCACCTTTATATATAACTTCTAAGGTTCAATGCAGCTTATCCCCCCAGACCACTCAAAATGATGTACTCACACACACACCTAGCTCGAGGCATAGATCAATAGGCGTAAAAATGATTGCCAAGTGGACCACTCTAATGATGGTGCTCATGTGCAAAGAGTTGTGTGTGCACCCATAGCTGTTTCCATGCCCAATGCCAGCTAATCTACCCAAAACCCTTGTGACCAAGTGACAAAATGTATGTTCAAGTGTCCATACTCTAATGCCAGTGTGTGAATGAAAGTGCAAGTTATGTGTCTTGGCTACCCTAGATGCTTGGCATGTATGTGTACCATAGGCTACCCATCACTGATTGTTGCCTGCTAGACTACCCATGGCTCCCGTGACTAAGTGAATAAATGAATGGACAACTGCCCGTGCTCTAGTTTAAGATTGTGAATAAGTGTGCAAAGAGGGTGCTATAGTTCATAAGTGGAGCAAAAACATGGTTTCAAAAAACCCTGCCTCATACTAGCCCTCCCCCTAGCTTTGGAGGCATTCATGCTTCCAAAGTAGAGAGAGTGGTGAAGATATTTGAAAGGGAAAGGGTGAACTCGCCCAAGTCGGGCGGCTTCTTTAGAGTGTTGCATGTGCTTGCTTCTTCATCTTCCAAAAGATTTATGGAGGGTGTTGCTTCCATCCTTGTTAGGTAGGGTTTCAGTCTCCATCCATTGACCCTTGTCTTGTGGAGTTTCCCAGAGAGATCCTTCAATTGGTAACTACCATTCTTATACTTGTGATGGATGAGGAACGGACCCTCCCATTGGGGTAGGAACTTTTTGTCATGTCTATTGTCTAGACGGTTGTCGTAGCGTAGAACTAGCATTCCCTCTTTGAGATCCTTATCTTTCAAATGCTCATTGAACTTATCTTTCCTCTTGTTGGCCTGGTTGATATAGTGGGTCATTGCTTCTTCCCTGGTGATTTCCAACTTTTGTAGGTCCAGCAGGCGTTCTTCCCATCGGGCCTGGGGTTCTTGCCCGGCCTTTAGTGAAAGCTTGTAGCTAGGGATCTCCACTTCTATGGGCAAGAGTGCCTCCTATCCATACACCAAAAAGGCGTGAACTATGTAGAAACTTTGAATGACGTGCGGTATGCCCATAGAGCTATTATCAAATGCTTGTCCCAATCCTTTGGCTTTTCTTGTACTTGCTTGGAGATAATTTTCACCAAGATCCCATTTACCTTTTCTACTAACCCATTGCATTGAGGATAGTAAGGGCTAGAGTGTCTGTACTTCACCTTTAGTCTGGCCAAAAGGTCTTGAGTCACCTCCCCTCGAAATCCTGGACCATGATCTGAAACAATTTCTAGAGGAGTTCCAAACCTACAACATATGTTATCAAAAATGAACTTCCCTTCTTCTTGAGCTGTGATTCTTTGAGTGCTAGCTGCCTCAGCCCATCGGGTCATGTAATCTACTGCAACTAGAATGAACACCTTGCCTGTACTTGTTCTCAGAAGGGGGCCTATGGCATCTATTCCCCATTTCTCAAATGGCCCATAAGAAAACACCGGAGTCCTTGGTTCATAGGTGAGCCTCTTATCCCCAGCTATTTGGCAAGCCCTGCAACTTCTGCACCAATGCTGCACATCCCTGTGTAAGCTGGGCTATATGTACCCTGCTAGCAAGCTTTTCCTACTCGTAATAATATCATGTGCAAAGTAACCTCCACATACATCATCATGACAAGACTGAAGGATACGAGTAATTTCTTCTTTGCTAGGCACCTTCCTTAAGACCAAATCTTTACCCTTATGATACAAATCTTGTCCTATGAGCTGGTAAGAACGTTGTTTTGTATACCAAAAAAGCGTCTTGTATGGTTTTGCAAGGAGAAATGCCTAGTCCCGAGTGAGGTCTCTGCATAGACTGGCCTTGCCCATGTTTTTCCTTATGTACCTACATATTTTGGTCAGCTCACATCTTTGTTGAGCTTGTGTGCAACCCAACTTGGTCATCGAGTATAAAAAGCATTTTTGCTTTTGATACCATGATATGGCCTTTTGTCATCTCATCTTGTCAGAGCTTGTAATAGTATCTTTGATATGTAAATTTTCCATATTGCAATATAATTTGCACATCACTTGCACTTGTGTACAATGTACATAATTTGTAATGTGAAAAATGTTATGGAACTCTGACATTTCTAACAAATTTACTTTGTTCTTCAAATCAAAGTAGAGTTGAGGTTGGTACTCTATAGGTTTGGCATAATGGTGCATCCAGCTACAATCTAGAAGCTAGATTCCCCATTATGCCAAGAAAAAAATTAAACCTATACATGTCAAAATAAGCGTCGAAATTTAAACCTGCACATGTCAAAATAAGCGTCGAAATTTAAACCTGCAATTTTCCACTCTGATTTCCACGCTTATCTCAACGCTTATTTCCACGCATATAACAATGCTTTTTGGGTTTTTTGGACTGATTCTGAAGCGTTGAAAATTGCATCAATAATGGCCCCGCCTCTTGTAGTGCAAATAGCCCGACATACAGGGATTGTATATTTACATGATCACTTAAAATTTTATGGTAATAACATACATGAACAAGTTGTTCACATGTTCACTCATTCACATGGTAATAAAACAGTCGGTTGCAGCAACCTGGTAACCCACAAAAACCTCGCCGGGAAAATATATTTTCTCGACGGGCCTGTCGGGGAAATGAATTTTCCCGACGGGGCCCGCTAGGAAAATGTATTTTTCCGGCAGGAAAAAAAAACTTTTTCATGTTTACCATTTTTAAGCCTTCTGAACTCATCTATGATGTCAAAACTTCCAAATTCTTGAAGGAAAAAAAAATCAGTCTAATTGAGAGAAAATATCAATTAATATCAATTGACATCAATTGGTTGAGAGCTCTTACTTTCCTGTTGATTATAACGCAGGGGACTTGAGGGTCTTCCATATGTATCTAGTGTAAACAACCATGTTGTTGCCATTACCAAGCAATTGTTTATTTCTTTGTGGCATTGATGGTTGGGGAACTTGAGTAAAAAAGGAATGGAAATTTTATCCCATTTACATTATGTTCCTATCTTCAATTTTTTTGATTTCTCTACTTGTGAGAATCGTATATTGGGTAAGCAAATGAGGACATCTCATAAAAGGTGTTGTGAACAAAATAGACAATTATTAGAGCTGGTTCATAGTGATGCTCGTGTGAGGAACCCGCCCATCAAAAATGGACCGGGCACCTCAGGCCCCATCCTTAACGGACAGTTCAAGCCCTAGTAGCCATTTCCCACTAGGTGACACCAATTGTTGTCCAATTGATGTCAATTAATGTCAATTTGACATCAATTGGACATCAATTGGTGTTAATTGATGTCAATTGCATCAATTTGACATCAATTGGACATCAATTGGACATCAATTGGTGTTAATTGATGTCAATTGCATCAATCAAACACTAGTTGGATATCAAATGATGCCTACTTAGTATCAATTGAATAAATTGGACACAATTGATGTCAATTGACACCAATGAATGTCCAACTAATGTTCAATTAATGTCAAATGTATCAATTGAACATCAATGGATGTGAATTGACACCAAGTAATGTCCAATTGATGTGAATTGATATCACATTGAGCATCAATTGATGTCAATTGACACCAATTGATGTCCAATTGATGTCGATTCACATTAATTGGACATCAATTGGTGTCAATTCATGTCAATTGACACCACTTGACATGAATTGGAGACAATTGCCATCAATTGACACCAACTAGACATCAATTAATGTCTAGTTGATATCAATTGCATCAATTAGACATCAATTAATGTCTAATTGATATCAATTGCATCAATTGGACATCAATTGATGTCTAATTGACACCAATGAATGTCCAATTGATAGAAATTAATGTCAATTGACATCAGTTGGTGTCATTTGTTGTCATTTGACACCAATTGATATTAATTGGAGTCAATTGCCATCAATTGACACCAATTGGACACCAATTGATGTCTGATTGATGTCAATTAATGTTGATGGCATCATTTTGACATCAATTAGTGTCATTTGATGTCTAATTGATGCCAATTGATGTCAATTGCATCAATTTGACATCAATTGGTGTCAATTGATGTGAATTAACACTAATTGTCTAATTGATGTCAAGTGATTTTAATTAATGTCAATTGACATTAATCAGACATCAATTGGTATCAATTAACACCAATTAAGATAAATTAGAGTCAATTGCAATCAATTGATATCCATTGGTCTATTTCATCCTCACCCTTACTTCTTGCCTTGGACCATTGGTCTGAAGTGTTGGGCAACAGTGCCTGCTTCACTGTAGGCCCAAGAGGTTGCTCTTGAGTCAACTTCTTTAGAATCTCTGTTAATGCCATCATGTTCATATTTAGTACTTCAAAATTCTTGTCCATATGTGCCTGCTGAGTGATGGCAGACTAGTGGAGTTCATCAAACTTCTTTTCAAAATTGGATTGACAACTTGTCAATTGTAGAAAGGCGTGCTCATCCACCCAAATTGGAATTGTGTCACCGTTAAGATTTTTGTTGAGATCCACATTCTCCTCGTGCATATCCTCATCCCTAGCAGTTGCTACCGGTGAGCGCTGGTTGTCACCATGAGTTTCCAAATCCAATTGATGATGGCTTGCTGGAAAAGTGTGCGTTTACTCAAGACATTGCTTGAATGCTCCACATTTTGGCTTGGGTTGCTTGCCTACTCGCCTTGAACGCTTGATGGTGCATAAGGGCTTGTGCTTGTCTTTGATTGATGTTGATGATACCCTAGTCTGGCCCTTGTGTGCTAAAATGGCCCCTTGCTTCAATCTTGATGATACCCAAGACTGGCCCTTGGGCCCCCTTAAATAGAGTAATGTTTAAAAGCATCATGCTTCTTCTTTTTAATGTAAAAGTCTTGTGCTTTATTACTGGTGAAAAGCATTTTTAAATAAAAATGGTGCATAGAAAAAAAACATGGACACATGTGCTTTTCCATTGCTTTTGGCGGATGCTTTCTCATGCCGCTGGCGGGCTGACCTGGCTTTGCTTCAGGCTAGCCTTGGAGATGGCCTCGGGAATGCCCCTTGTGCTAGCAATAGCTGGCCTTAGCACTTGACTTGGGGCTGGCCTGCTAGCCAGGCCCATGTCTCCTCCTTTGCACACCACTTATGGCCTTGCCCCCTTCAGCACTGCTGAACCCCAACCCACTTAGATCTTGCCACCGCCCAGGGTCCCCACAAGCTGTGCTTTTTTCCATCACTCTTGCCATGAAGGACATGACCTCTTGCGGCCTTGCCATGCTCTCTGGCCCCTTGTTGCCGTATCCGGCCCCTTGCACACAACATGGGCAAGCTATGCATACCACTTTGACTATTTTTTGACCACTTTTCATTAGACACGCGTGTCTAATGAATCTGGTGATAGGAAAATGAGTTTTCAGTTTTTATGCATGCAGATTGTAGAGAATGTCCCCCTCTTTCCAATGATATCTTGAAAGCCAAAAATGGACAAGTTTTGACCCTCCAAATGCAAAATTTTGGCCTTGTATGCTTGGACACACGTGTCTAATTAGACACGCGTGTCTAATGAAAAACTGACATTTTTGCAATTTGATATGTGCAGGTTGTTGGGCTATGCTTTGGGAGTCTCCTCATGAAATTTGAGAGCAAATGGAGCTTTGAAGCTAGTTCAAACAAGTGAAATGAATGAATATGTCCAACTCCCATAAACCAATGATATGAGCATCAAATTAATTCAAAGTGGGAAACAAAAAGCAAGGATGCAATGTACATGTGCTGGAAAAACTATCCAATGCATCAAAATTAATTTTTTTGCAACTTTTGTTAGACACGCGTGCCTAATGAAAATCTGCACAAAAATGTCTTTTTTCAACTTTTTTCATTTGCAGGTTTTTAAGCATGCCTTTCTCATTCCAATGATATATTGAAGTCCAAAAATGGACACTGTTTGCTCATCCAAACATATACATGAAGGTTTTCACAGAAAAAGCATTATTGACGATACACATGCAAATGAGTGGCTCTCGGTTGGGATGGGTGTGTTTCTACTTACCCTACTCCTAGAAAAAGATACATCTAATCTATGTAAAAACAATGCTAAAAAGATAACAAAACAACAAAAACACAATGAAAAACGGTACGAAAAGATTGCTCGCCTGAGTCCTAAATCCTAAATGATGATATGCTAAATCCTAAATGATATGCATATGGCGTGCCATCAAGAAGGCAATGAATGTCTCACACTCATTCCTACTCAATCCACTCCCTAATCCTAAGTGAAGGTCCTAGGTAATCCCCGGCCACCCTCGAGAGCCTTGGAATCCCCGTTCCAACCTCGCACCAATCTAAATGAAAGTGATGAGTGATACTCACCTATCTACACTAGATAAGAGCTATGTGTATACTCTAATCTAAGTCTCGGCTCCCCGACAATGGCGCCATTGTTAGTGGATTGCCGCAACGCATGTCTAATAGCATAGCTATACACACTAACATACTCAATGTCAATGCAAGGGAGCGACCCGATTAGTGCACGGAGGCTACGTAGGGTGTCAATCTATGGCATACACACCACACACACTAGCAATGGAAGAATCTAGCTCTCTAGTATACTAATCACACAATAATCAAAGAGAGGCACACATAACCATTGACCTAATCATTGATGCAATGAGATAAAGAGAGTGGATAATGGCATGTGGGTTTCCTACTTAGTGACAAACAAGCTCTCAATGTCCTAATCTTATGCTAATTACACACTTTAACATAGAGGTGGGAGCTATGATTTGGGTCATAATCCGCATGTAAAGTGTAAAATCAAGCATACAAGATTGAGGAGCATGCCATGGCAATCACATTCAAGCTATTAAACACTAAAACCCCTCTCTTAATCGGAGATTAAGAGCCCACACACACACTCTTTACCTAGAGCAACTAATCACTAATTAACACATTTAAGCATCAAAATTAGTGAAAAGACAATCAAAAGAGACACAATGAAGCATGGAGAAGCCTTACTTTGCATTAGAATGAGGATTGATACAAAGGCATGCGCGTAGGAAGCACCGCAAGAATCACCTTCACTATGTGTAGGAGAGCTCTTCTATGTGTAGGAGAGCTCTTCTATGTGTAGTCAAAATGAGTATATCTCTAAAAGCCCTAAAATTGACTTATGTACTTTGGGCTTTTTTAGAGATGTGTTGTGGGTTCAAATCTTCTTACAACTTGGAAGCCCATGGCCCCTTTTATAAATGGAATTACCATCATTACACGGGATTTATCATTACAAGGCTTTTTGAGTAAGATAAATGAGTGGTTACGGGAAATTCAAAAATAGTGCCGTGTTGCTAGTTCCCACATCCGCTCCCATTTACTTCATTTCCTTCCATTTGATTGCTTTGTAGCTCCGTTTATTCCTGTAGCAAGCCCGTTCTTCCCAGAATACTCCGTATTTGCTTCGTATACGCTCATGTTCCGTATTTCCCAGAACAGAGACATACACACAAACCATGCTTATCAACTTACATAGTGTAAATATGCATACATATACAGTTAAACATAGTTTTATTAAGAGAGCAAACATAAGTTACAAGTATATACATTCGGTGAAGGGGGGAGGGTCATTACTCCAAAGATACACAAAAAAAGTTTCTCTCTTCCTCCCTCTCTCTTGGTATTATTGATTCATGTAAAACTCATCTTATACTTAATTTTAATATATCGTATAATATAAAATGTATGAATAATATAAACATCTCTCTCTCTCTCTCTCTCTCTCTCTCTCTCTCTCTCTCTCATTTTTTTCATCCTCTTCCTTTCTTTCTTTCTTTCCCTCTTCTCTCTTTTCCTAATTACCCTTACCAACATATTTTGCATGTCCAATCATCTATTTCTAGTTTCCACGTTTGTTATAGGACGTACATAATGAAGAGTTGAGGGTTTTCCCTATGTAAACACACATTACAATGCCGTCTTTTTGTACGTATCACACAAAAACACTGCTAGACACATAGTTGTATGTAAACCCATCTAAGGTTTCCACTCGTATGGTTCCTTGCGGGGTTATTTCACATACTCTGAATGGACCCATGCTGGTGTATTTCAATTTCTGTTTCTTGTCTCTTACACCGAACAAAAGTACCATATCCCCTTCATGAATATACGACATTTGTGAGCCCATGAGCTAGGACATCTACTATATGTTCACTCCATTGAGGTATAGAGTCGATAAGAAATAGTGTAGCATTGGCTAAATCATCATCAATTCCAATTGGTGGTTCACCATTGGGTATCCTTGACATGTAATCTGCCATGAGATATTTCTTCCCAGGCTGTACCACAACTAGAAAATCAAACTCAAGGAGAATCAACATCCATCGCGTGATTCATCCCGTAGAGAAAGGCTTGTTGACAAGATACAATAATGCTTGATGATCTACGAAGAAAATGAATTGATTAGCCAAAAGGTAATGTCGGAATTTCTTCGCAGCATACACCATGGCTAATCCTTCTCGCTCAATGGTTGAGTTTATCTCAGCATCATTTAGCTGTCTGCTTGCAAAGCTTATAGGGTAGTCAAGCTTGTGTTCCCCAAGCTACGCTAATACACATCCAATCGCAAATTTGGAAGCATCAATGTGCACATGAAATACTATTTCCTAGTTAGGAGATTTCAAGATTGGGGCCGAGGCTAATGCCTGCTTGAGTTGTTCATAGGATTCTTGGCATTCCTCAGTCCATGTGAATTCTATGAGAAGCTTGTACAAGGGACGAGCTACTTGTGCATAGAAAAGAATGAATCGGCGATAGTAGCCAACGTGACCCATGAATCGTTGAACTCTCTTGAAGTTTGTGGGGGGTGGAAGTTCCAAAATTAGTTTAACTTTCCCTTCATTAGTGGATATTCCATTCTTTGACACTATGTGACCTAAAATCACATCGTGCTTTACCCAAAATTGGCATTTATGTGGGTTCAAAGATATACGGTAATATCAACACTTAATAAAGACCTTTCATAGGCACTCGAGGTGCTCTTTCCATGACAAATGCACACAGAGGTCATCAAGAAACACTTCTAAAGTGAAGCATGCCAAAAGATCTAGCATTTTAGATAACCATGCCTCGGGTGACCATTCGATTGCATATCTTCTAAGTTATGTACAAATTCTCTATGTGCGATTTTATTTGTTCAAGATGAATTCTTGGCTACACACACACACACACACACACACACACACACACACACACACACACACAGAGTCTACGAGAAGGTAAAGCCCCCTAACATGGGTTGACTAGGACCAATAGTTGAAAAAGTTGCATTGTGCCTTAAGCTACGTTACCAATGGCCCTCCACGAAAAGCCCTTCGGCCTTTCCCAAAGCTTAAGGAACAAACTTTAGGAACCCTTAGGACTACATTCCAAGGATTATTTAAAAAATATTAAGCCCTCTTTGGTATAGTAAGAGAATGATCATCTTCTTCTCTATAGCATCTATTTGGTGCATAGAAATCGATCCTTAAAAATAAAGGCATCCTTAGGTGTGTGTCACACATAGGTGGAGGGCCAAGCCTTACATAGAAGAAATCGCAATATAAAGGTCAAATGACCGTTAAAACTGGGGCATGTCACACACACGACACCACTCAATAGTTTTTTGAAAATACTGACATATATGCTTCTTCATGTATGCATTTGATTAGATTTTGAGTCCCTCTCATGGTCATGGTCTAGGCTAACTTTATAGAATAGTTGGGCATGATTGGTTGAGCTCCCATGTCTAACAAAGGACTTGACCATTCTTTTGGTGTGAGACAAACTTCGCAATAGGTACAACCCATCTTGCATAAATATTTGCCAAAACAACATCACTTTTGTCCAACTTTGGTGTGCATTTTAATGTCGGTCCCCAACACTGCAACCTAGAGAGTATGCTTGCTATGACATTTTGTGTGCAATATCTTCTAGCTTTGCATCGATGCATTTGCTTTGTGCATGTGTTGTATCCCCTGGCTCCTTCTATGACCTATCCCATGTCGGCTGTTCCATAAATATTGGCCGTGACAGCATTAGCTGGCCCATTCCTTTTGTCCAGCTTTGGTGCGCGTTCAAATTCCAATCTCCCCACATTGACATCTTCCCATTCCGTGCCCTCTCTCCCATGCCATCTTTTCCATAAATATTTGGCATGAGAACATAAGCTAGCCCATCGCTTTTATTCAGATTTGCTGCCCCCGTTCAAAGGCCAATCTCCCCACATTGACATATGTCCATTTCCAGCGAGCACCAAATAGAGTATTCCAAATTATGGAACATAGTCAGAAGATGGCATATCTTGGATCAGTCTTGCTACCTTTTCTAAATGCCTTGGGCGCCCAAAAAGGAGTTAGTGAGCTAGCCAATATATTTTTGTAAAGGAATGTACATCATTTTTTGTTTTTTCTTGTCTGAGGTTTTTTAGATCGATCTTGCTACACCCAAGGGGCACAATGCACATTTGATGGGCTACGAATATGTGGGCTACACTAAGCACATGTAGATCCCCCCTTAGTACAGTGAAGGAGATGTGTACTACACAAGAAGTTTTGGACATTCTCCCATGTGAGTGGCGTGCGGATGCGATCTCTGCGAGATTTAGATGGACATTCTCCCATGCCATCTGTTCCATAAATATTTGGCGTGAGAACATAAGCTCGCCCGTCGTTTTTATTCAGATTTGCTGCCTGCCCCCCACATTGACATATGTCCATTTCCAACAAGCACCAAATAGAGTATTCCAAATTATGGAACATAGTCAGAAGATGGCATATCTTGGATCAGTCTTGCTACCATTTCTAAATGCCTTGCGCGCCCAAAAAGGAGTTAGTGAGATAGCCAATGTACTTTTGTAAAGGAATGTACATCATTTTTTGTTTTTTCTTGTCTGAAGTTTTTTAGATTGATCTTGCTACACCCGAGGGGGCACAATGCCCATTTGATGGGCTACGAATATGTGGGCTACACTAAGTACATGTAGATCCCCCCTTAGTACAGTGAAGGAGATGTGTACTACACAAGAAGTTTTGGACATTCTCCCATGCGAGTGGTGTGTGGATGCGATCGCCAGGAGATTCAGATGGGGAACTGCGAAGTAGTGGGTGTTCTTACTTCAACATAAGTTAAAATGACATTAAGCATGTGCCTATGGTTTCATGTCAAGGAAAAACTAGGCTTCTTAGATGGGTAGGTGTTGCATGGGATATCTATAGGAGAGATTTGTTACTGCAAGACCACCTTGCACTATCTACATGTAGCTCCAATTTTGCTATATTAAATGCCTTGAAATCTTGCATGTGGTGTCTCTCCCTGATGTCGATGTAGATTTGATGCCGCCTGTAGACTTGGTGTCATCTGTTGGACATGCATTGCCCAAAATGAATGGTGTGTCCTTGCACCCTCTTCACAAGCCAAGAAGCACTCTTTTGTTTTTCTCTAGACCCTGCATGCTGCTCCACCGTGTCTAGCTACTGCCAGCTGCTGCATGAATATTTATCATCTAACATAAGTTACCCATTGCTTTTATCCACCTTGGCAAGCACATTGACATTTGCTCATTTTCGGGAAGAAGCACCAAAGAAGGTATTCAAGATTATGGAATATAATCAAAAGATGGCATGTCTTGGATCAGCAGTCTTACTACCTTTTCTAAATGCCTTGCATGCCTAGAAAGGTCAACCATGCAAGTGTAGCTCTCTAGACTTTGATCTCTTCACATTGGCATCTGCCCATTGCGAGCTATTGCATAAGTATTTTCCATGGGAACAAAAGCTACCCATCGCTTTTGTCTAGCATCTTTCCACTCTGTGCCCTGTATGCTCTCTCTCCGTGCCCTGTATGCTCTCTCTCCAATGCCAATTATGGACTTGGATCTTCCCACATTGGCATATGCTGATTGTCATCGGCTGCATGAATATTTGTCATGGCAACATAAGCTGGCCTATTGCTTTTATCCACCTTTACTACCCGTTGAAAGGCCGATCTCTTCCACATTGACATCTGCCAAATTCTGGCAAGAACTATTAAGGGTAGTCTAAATTATGGAATATAATCAAAAGATGGGATGTCCTGGATCAATCTCACTACCTTTTGTAAATACAGGCTACGTGCCCAAAAAAGGTCAACCATGCAACTGTAGCACTCTAGACTTCGATCTCCCCACATTGGCAATTGCCCATTGCCAGCCATTGCATAAATATTTGCCATGGGAACATAAGATGTCCCATCGCTTTTATCCAGCATCTACCCATTCCGTGCCCACTCTCTCTCCCATGCCAGCTGTTGCATATATATATGCCATGAGAACATAAGCTCGTCCATTGGTTTTACCCAGCTTTGTTGCCCGTTCAAAGGCCGATCTCCCCACATTGACTTATGCCCATCGTGTTTATCCAGCTTTATTGCCTGTTGAAAGGTTGATGTCCTCACATTGATATCTATCCATTTTCGATAAGCATAAAAAAGGGTTTAGGGTATTATGGAACATGGCTGAATGGTCAAGACAAACTCTTACCCTGGCGTTTTTTACTACGTTCACGTGGTGGAAAAAACGTTAGGGTAAGGACCCGTCTCGACCATACGATGTCAAAATGGGATGAAACTTGGCATGCACACCAATCCTTTCACCATGGAGGCTCGTGTCAAGTTTCATCTCCATCCGACACCAAATGATCGAGACAAACTCTTCCCCTGAACATTTTTTTACTACGTTCATGTGGTGAAAAAACGCCAGGGTAAGGTCCCGTCTGCACTATACGGTGTCAAACTGGGACGAAACTTGGCATGCGTGTGGATCCTATCACCATGGAGGCTCGTGTCAAGTTTCATCCCCATCCGACACCGAATGATCAAGACAAACTCTTACCCTGGCATTTGTGTAATATAGTACATGTGTGAAACCACATTTTTAAATGTGAGTGTGTGTGTGGAGGGTAACTCTCAAATTTGTGTGAAAACGACTAGCCTACGAGGTCTTCGAGAAGTATGTGTGACGAGAGCATATAACTCCTGCTCTATTTCTCTATCTCTCTCAATGATATTTTGTGTGAACGCACACTGAAGATGCAGTATGTTACTTGGACAATTAATGTCCTCTCATGCTCATCACAATTGAAAATCAATCCGAACAATAGACCTCTTTTTTCCATTACCATTTCTATCCAAGCCATTACCATTACCTGATTCCTATAAAAGCCATTAACTACACACAATGGCAGAGGTGATAATTCTCACAAATTTCATTTAGTTATCCATGAATTCTATAGTGACTAGCCTATGAGGTTTGAAAACATATCAAAAGTGCGTGTGACTTGCAATGCAGGATAAAAGCAAGCAAGAGAGCAAAAAGGAAGATAAGAAAGTGATTTTTGAAGCAAGGATTTATTGCTAGAAAACTTAAGGACAAGCTGCAGAACACAAGAATCTATGTTCCAAAATAAAGCTTTTACAACAGAGCTTCTACAAGGGAGAGAAAAGAAGAGAGAATTCACTCAGAGCTTCTACAAGGAAGAGCAAAGAAGAGAGAATTCACTCACGCCATCATGAAGGGAGCTGGTGATGCAATAGTCTATCTCGGGAAGCTGTTCTCGAGGGTGCAAATGGGTGTGATCGTCCACTTTGGGTGCTTGATTTGGATTGGTCATTATTATCCTCTCTTTCTCTCTTTCTCTCTTTACGCACACACACACAACCCCACCATGCAACAAAACTATATGTACAAACCACTTGACTGGCCTTTCTACTCTCTAGTCCAACGCACTAAATACCCACTAAAACAATGAATGCGTCCTAAATAACAACCACACACAGCCTAAATCCTAGAAACACACACCGAAAAGACATCTTTTTGTATGAAATAATTTACAATGTTTTATTTACACACACCCACACAGACACACAAATGGAAAAGAACAAACTACTACGACCCAACAGATCATCAAGACACAACTTCACCATTCTAAACTGAATAAAGAAATTTAATGTCAAAACGGTTTTGTGTAAATTATTTCCAAGAATTTAATGAAAAGAACCAATATTTCCAACACTTCCACGTTTCAGTCAATCTACAGCATCACTGCATTCAACGTTTGGCTAATCTTCACTTCACTCCACTCTTCACTCTTTCTCTTTCACACTTCAAAACTCTTTCTTTCTTTCTTCTCTCTCTCTACTTACTATTCTCGTGAACTCTCTTCTTCTTCTTCTTTCTTTCTCTTTCTCCTCCTCCTCCTCCTCCTCCTCCTCCTCCTGTTCTTCACGTTAGCCAGAGAAAGAAACGCTCCCTCTCTCTTTCTCTTATATGCTCTCAAGAGGTTGGCGGGTACCAACGGGTACTAAAACTCTCCACCCTTTCATTTTTAATTTGAAACTTTTCATTTGTAACCACATTAAGGTCTCCAAACTTGCGTTCCCACCTAACCATCCTCAAAGCTTGAGCTCGAAACTCATCATACTAACCCTCGTTCTCTCCCCCTCGATCTCTCTCTTCTCTCTACCCACTTACATACAACCTCCTCTTTATGTACAAAACAATGTTAACCGTCACCATTTCCATGCAATGTGCATACACCAATGGACAACATCGACAATCATGATGCATGCAAATACCATGACATTCCACACACACATGCTTTCCAATACTATGAAAATGCATCCAAAATGACCATAATTGACCCTATTTAAACCCTAAAAATTACTAAAAATGGCTTCGATCCAGGGGTCATCATTCCTCCCACACTGAAATGTGAGCGTCCTCGCGAACACAACAGCAACTTCACTTTACAGCTTCCCTCACACTTAACTTCTTCACCATCACTGCCTAGCATCACATCTCCACTTCATCACTCTGAAACAATCACCAACCATACACTAGAATTATACCGTACCAAAAAAACAAACAAAAACAAAAACAAACCTTCAACACCTTCACATCAGCACACATAAATGAGTGAATGAAAATCCAAGTTGCAAACACCACTACAAGAACTTATATAACACTAACCAATAGATAAACCAAAAAAGTTTATTAAGCAAACATCAAATTCCAAGAAACAGTAAAAATTAGCAACAACTACCACAACATCCTCACTATGTCTATAATATTTCCACTTTAACAAATAGGAAACAACCCATCCATAACTACAAAACTCTAGGAAAACTACCTTCCACTCACTTCCATATTTCATAAAGACAATAGTAGCACAACTAACCATGGAAGTCATTGCCTGATTGTAATTTCCTTATATCAAAACCATGCCTTTCTCGTTTCATTTTTTTTTGCTTGATTTTTTATAATAAAAAAAACCAAATGCACACCACAATGGCAACCACCCCATATGAAACTAGGCTGCGATTCTCAGACCTTGCCACCCGGCTAGGTTGACTCCAAGAACCTACCAAGCTCACATGACGATGGCTATCCCAAAACAGCCCAAGGCATCGGTTTAGAGTACCGACAACCCTGCCAGCATGACTCTCCTCACCTACCAAGAACCATTAAGGCGATAGACCACATATACCACATACATACATTTGAATTTTTATTTTTCTTCCTTCCTCTTTTTTTCCTTCTCTTTTTTTTCCTTTTTTTCATCATTTTTCAAAGGCAATGATTTGAAAACCCTCCCTAGGCTCATCATGAAAATCGAGACTATTATGGTCATTATAACCCAGGAATAAGGGAGAAAAGTTCCTTCCACTAGAGTTCTTAAGCACTTCCAAGCTGTTACCTACCATTAACGAGAAAAAATATAGTCAATGCAGCACATGCCTAGTTAAGATGAATGTGGTAATGACCAATTTCTACTACAAAGCTCAGCAAGAAACTCATAGAATTAGTATCCTTGACTAATAAATCCCAAATCTTTCCAAAAGAAAGAATCATATAAGTCAAGTACCAAGCAATTACAACTGGATTAACACAACTCACAATCCCCATTATTACACACACCATGCAAGTGATACCAAAAAAATAACCAAATATATTGGAGAAAATACACCTGTGGAACACTGCATATCCTCTGAGTAGCAAAAATTGCATGTCCAGAAACAATCTTCAATACTATGATATCATTGTTCCCAAGTTACTCCCCCATCTCCTTGCACCTAGCAATGCAAAAATACAAAGAAAATACCATATCTGCACATACTAACCATTCAAACAATTAGATTACAACTTTCAAGAAACATAATGTACCTAAAATTGAAAACAAACAAACACAAAAAACTAATCCACATGCAAAACCAAAACAAACAACAAAAACACATAACAAATCACACAAACAAAACAATTGTTTCTTTTTAAAGTTTTTTTTTAAATAAATAACAAGAAAAACAAAACTAATTGACATCATGGGACTCAGAAAAAACGGTGCGAAAACTCACAGGCGCATTCTCATCCTTATCCTCCTCATCAAGATAGTCTACTACAACATCTTCAGGATGAAAAGAATCATCCGAAGAATCATCGTACGCATCGGTTAAGGTGTCCACACCTGAACCAAAAATCTCTGGCGCAATAACGGCCAAAGATTGGGCCATGCGACCAAAGTCGCTCTCGGCAATTGGAAGAGATTCCCCGGTAGCCAACCACCGAAACAACCACTCCAACTCATCAACCCAATCAGGGTCTACAACTACTGCTAAAATACCATCCCACCCAAACCAAACCACATAAGGATAAAGAAAATAAAACAAAGCATTGAGAGAAAACTCCATATCACCTGTATACCACCTGTATGAAAGAAGATCGAATCGATCGCACCAAAACCTGATAAACCCACCAATCCCATCAAAACAACACAAAATAATAAAGAGCAAAACTCATGTGAAAAATATACAATGAACCAACTTGACCCACGTAATTACCAACTTAAACAAAATAATATTTCACCCTAAGACCATTAACACGAAAAGGAGCTATTACAGCATCAGGGTCTTGGACAATCAAAGAACCATTATTAAAGGCCTCTAACACCTTGACAGGGCCTAACCACCTCATTTGTAATTTGCCAGGAAACTTATAATATCGATTGTCATAGACTAAAACTTGATCATTCTTTTGAAACTCCCTCACCTTAATGTGACGATTGTGCCAAGCCTTTCGTCTATGTTGCATCGCCTCAACATTTTGCAGAGCCTTTAAACGTATCTCATCCAACCTCACCAAGGCCAGTAATCGAGCCTCTAAAGATTCCTTCTCACCTAGTCGAGATTCCAAGGCAACGCGTAATGTGGGTATTTCCTTCTCTATTGAAAAAATTGCTTCTGTACCATACACTAGAGTGAAAGGTGTATTTTGAGTCGTAACCTTAAATGTGGTACGGTATGCCCACAAAACCTCAAACAATCGCTCATCCCAATCGCGTCGATTTTCAGATACTGTCTTGGTTAAGATCGTTCCAAGTATTCGATTGGTCACCTCCACTTGCCCATTAGCTCGAGGATAATACGGAGTGGATTTTCGATGCTTAATTTTATAAAGTTTCGTTAATTCCGTAATGGTCTCATTTAAAAAATGAGAACCATGATCACTCACCAACTCCAACGGACAACCAAAACGAGTAATGATATTTTCATATAAAAATTTGGCGACATCCAATGCTCTATCCGTTTTCAAAGGTTTAGCTTCAACCCACTTGGTCACATAATCCGTGCACACAAGAATGTATCGTTTGGATTGATAACGAGTGGGTGGATCAATCGGACCCACAAAATCAATTCCCCATTTCTCAAAAGGTTTTAAAGCCAAGATTGGATTTAAAGGGGTTGCAAATTGTGGTGTGGGTCGACCAACCCATTGACACTTATCACAACGTTTACAATGCTCAAAAGAGTCTTTATAAACAGTTGGCCACCAATACCCTGCTAGCAATACTTTGCGAGCGGTTGATTCTCCCGCAAAATGACCTCCACATGGCTCATCATGAAGTACATGTAAGATAGAAGGTATCTCATCCTCTCGCACACAACGACGATACACCCCCTCCCTAGGAAAATAACGATACAAATAACCACCAAAGAGGGTGTAGTGGCGAGATTGCAATAAAATTTTCTTTTTTCATACTTGCTGGTGCCTCCTAGATAATGAGCAGTGCTCAAGAAATTTGCAATATCCGCAAACCAAGGAAGTGTACAATCGGTCAAAAATAATGCCGCATCAGGCAATTCATCATCCATTCCCTCCTCAATATCCTCAGTCAAAAGCCGAGAAAGATGATCCGCCAATACATGAGATTTTCCAGGACGAGTAACCACCTCAAAATCAAACTCTTGAAAAAGTAACATCCATCGAATTACTCGCCCCGCAAGATCTGTCTTGTTCAAAAGGTATCTTAGTGCTTGATGATCCACATAAATTGTAAAAAACTTGCCCAATAAATAAATGTCGATATTTATTCATGGCAAATACCATGGATAAACATTCCTTCTCCGTTGTAGTGTAATTTCTCTATGTCTCTGTCAAATTGCGACTCGCATAATAAATCGGATGGTCTACCTTCTTATCGTCTGCTTGACAAAGAACTGCTCCTACAGCTGTGTGTGAAGCGTCTGCATGAATATGAAAAGGTTTAGAGACCAATCTAGGAGTATCAAAATTGGTACTTTTATAATCGATCTTTGATTGTATCAAAAGCCTCCTGACAATCTTGTGACCATTCAAAGGGTACATCCTTCCGAAGAAGAGTACTTAAAGGGTTTACCACCGAAGCAAAATTCAATATGAATCGGCGATAATAATTAGCATGTCCCAAAAGCCCTCGTAATTGCTTCATGGTTGTAGGAGCAGGCAGATCACGTATCTTATTGATTTTACTATCATCCACAGTAATGCCCATCATGTCACCTAACAAGATTCCTTTCTCAATGCCAAAAACACATTTCTCCGGATTCAAGGAAATACCGGTTTGCTGACAACGATCAAAGACCTTAGCCAACTTCTCAGGCATATCCTCCTCATCCCCTTGAACTGAAAAATCGTCCAAAAAGATTTCCATCCACTTTTGTAAAAACTCTTGAAATGAAGCCACCATCACCCGTTGGAAAGTAGATGGAGCATTACATAATCCAAATGACATCACTCGATAAGCATAAGTTCCCCATTATGTTGTAAAAGTGGTTTTTGGTTGATCATCTGGGTGGATTTGTATTTGATTATAACCGCTAAAGCCATCTAAGAAGGAATACATTTTATGCCCTGCTACTCGGTCTAGAGCTTGATCAGTGAAAGGCAATGGAAAGTGATCCTTCTTAGTCTTATCATTTAGCTTTCGATAATCCACACAAATTCTAATCTTACAATTTTTCTTTGGAACAATTACAATTGGGAAAACCCACTCACTGTATGCCACAAGATAAATGAAACCCGCATCTAACAGCTTTGTTATTTCTACTTTCACAAGCTCTGCATAGATAGGGTTTGTGCGCCTTTGACGTTAGCATACCGGCCTAGCGTTTGGCTCTAAATCAATGTAATGCTGGTATATCTCAGGTTTCACTCCTTGCAAGTCTTTATAGGACCAAGCAAAGACATGTTTGTATGTTTGTAGAACCTCTCTCAATCTAGTTAAGGTTCGTTCTTGCAATTGACTCCCCAATGTAAAGCATTTTCTCTCTTCAACTTCCCAGCGCTGAGTAATTTCTAATGCATCAGAAATAAAAGCTGATCGTCGACGAGATCTAGCTTGTATAGGTGGATGGTCTCTCACTTTGAAACAAACATTTTCTAGAAACTTTTGCTTGGTGTTACACTCCTCCTCCTCTTCATGCGAAGAATGATGACCCCCTGGATCGAAGCCATTTTTAGCAATTTTTAGGGTTTAAATAGAATCAATTATGGTTATTTTGGATGCATTTTCATAGTATTTGAAAGCATGTGTGTGTGGAATGTCATGGTATTTGTATGCATCATGATTGTCGATGTTGTCCATTGGTGTATGCACATTGCATGGGAATGGTGATGATTAACATTGTTTTGTACATAAAGAGGAGGTTGTATGTAAGTGGGTAGAGAGAAGAGAGAGATCGAGGGGGAGAGAATGAGGGTTAGTATGATGAGTTTTGAGCTCAAGCTTTGAGGATGGTTAGGTGGGAACGCAAGTTTGGAGACCTTAATGTGGTTACAAATGAAAAGTTTCAAATTAAAAATGGAAGGGTGGGTAGTTTTAGCACCCGTTGGTACCCGCCAACCTCTTGAGAGCATATAAGAGAAAGAGAGAGGGAGCGTTTCTTTCTCTAGCTAACGTGAAGAACGGGAGGAGGAGGAGGAGAAAGAGAAAGAAAGAAGAAGAAGAAGAGAGTTCACGAGGATAGTGAGTAGAGAGAGAAGAAAGAAAGAGAGAGTTTTGAAGTGTGAAAGAGACTCTCTCTCTCTCTCTCTCTCTCTCTCTCTCTCTCTCTCTCTCTCGCTTTATTTCTATTGTGAATTTTCTCATGTTCTCTCTCTCTGCACTATTATACAAGTTCTCACGAGCTCTCTCTCCCCTTTCCTCTCTCAGATTTCAACATCAACCATTTCCATTCGTTGATCTTGGTAGATCAGTAATAAAGTCCATGGCAATACTTTCCCATGGCTTGTCCGGCACAGGGAGTGGCTTAAGTTTACCATAAACTTTATGTATGTCATATTTGACTTTTTGGCATACTAAACACTCACGCACATATTGATCAATGTCCGCTCAGAGTGTTGGCCAAAAGAAATATCGTTCTAAAGTATTAGTGGTTGCACTAATACCTCTATGAGAATTTCTTTCTGCACTCGTGTAGTATTGCAAAATAAAGGCACAAGTTCAAGCTGCATCGCGTTTGAAACAGAACTGAAACAGTAGACCAAAACAGAAATTGATGAGCCGGTTGGAGAAACAAGACTTTATGAACATCCTGATGAACTCGGCTGCGGCCAGCAAGGCCCAGATGAAGTTAGACTGGCTTTTATTCAGTGAGGGGGGCTGATCAAACATCATGAACAGTAGACTGAGCCCGGGAGGGATTAAGGAACCCCTTGGAAGCTTTCCGATGCCTGGATGTAGAAATCAGAGTGTTGAAGCCTTCTTTGACATTCGTGGGCCAGACCTTGAAGCATGCTTTCCTTTCTTTTGCAATGCGCGGATCCATGAAACTTCCTCCATTTTCTCCATGGTAGGTCCTGCCCAACGATCAACCTCCATAGGAACACCTCTAGGCTGCAGCTGATGTATTAGCTTGAGTGTACTATCCAGAAAGATATAAAAGTGATGATTAGTTTTAATTTCGAAAAGAGCTTCATTCCGTTGATTCCAAACATGCCATAAAAGAAGAATTCTGACGGACTGCCACGTAAAGGGGTCAAGAGTGTGACATTCTCCAAGGAGGACTTCTTTCCAACTGAGAGGGGTGTTCCTAATTTTCATAAAAGCTTTGTTCAGAACACTTAAGATTGACTCGTGTCTGGGCAGGAGAAGAAAAGATGGGGGACAGTTTCAAGCTTGGTTTTGCAGCGGGGACAAAGACCATTTCCATGACCTATCTTCATAGCCTTGTCAAGGGTCCAGGTTGCTTTATGAATGACCAGGCAGGCCAAAATGGTATGTTTCCTTTCTTGAGCGAAGGCCCAGATTAACTTGAAGCAGAAGGCCCATTGATGCTTGTTCCAGGACAAGGACCATCTATTGTTAAGTTTGAGAACAAGGTTGCCTGCATGAAAACCAGTAGGCAGCTTGCCAAGGTTGCTGGAACACCCCCACAAAATGGCTTTAGAAAAGTTTTTGCAGTCACAACAAATCAGCCCCCGGGGAATGGAAACCTTGAGAGAATTACACCTCTGCATTACAAGCTCAATTCCACCCCGAGGCAAGATGAATTTGTTACTGATTTGTTCCTTGTTTAACATTCCAGATGAGTCACATAAGTCACCCCACACCTTAATACCAGCCTTGAAACAAGATAGGCTAATCTGGACCTAATCATTGGAGATCGGAGCTACAAGATGACCAAACCAGACCGAATCTGCAGCATAGGCATACCTCCCTCTCTTAGTATAAGTCTGAAAGCAAAAGAGCTTTTTATAGTTCATCCAAGACTCCCACATCCTACAGCATAGTTTGCTACCTATTGGGGAGAGATGGGCCTTTGAAAACAGCACTTCATTAAGCGAGAACCCCTTCCAAGATCTTTTACCTTTGAGCCAAAATTTACCAACATCCCTTTTGATCAAGTCAGCCCAAACATCATTTGAAAAGATGGCCCTTTGCACCCATTTAGCCGCGAGCTTCTCAGCTAGCAACCCAATATTGATAATGCCAAGACCCCCTTGCTCTTTATCTACGCAACAAACCTTAAAAGCAACTTTGCTGATCCGCTTCCTGTCAAGGGACCCCCCCCCACAGATAATTACCCATGATAGAGTTAAGGGATTGGAGTTTGGTCTCTGAGGGCCTCCAACAGGCCAGGAAGTAAACGACGGAGGGGATGATGAAGTGATTGAGGACAAAGGCACCGGAGGCAACCCTGCCGGTGTTATTGTGGCTCCATTTCTTGACCTGAATCTTTAGTTTATTAAGCACATAGTCCCACCTTTGTTTAGCAGAGATGTTAAAGCCTATGGGGATACCAAGCAACCTGAAAATAACACCCTCGGGATAATCTTACAGCCAGCGGCAAGGATTGAAGGAGGGGGCACTCCTTCGAACACTCTGAAGCTAGTCTTGGAGTGGTTTATTTGAGAGCCACTGGCCAGGCAGAAGGTTTCAAGGCAGGACATGAAGTGGGCTGCAGTCTGCACTTCATTCTGAAGAAGCACATTAGTGTAGTCAGCAAAAAGTTGAAGGCATAAAGGGTCAGACCTGTTGGGAACCTCAATACCCTTGATATTGTTGCTGGCTAGTTCCTTGTTAACCAACCAACCCAGGGCATCCGCAACAATAGCAAAAAGGAGGGGGGAGAGGGGACAGCCTTGCCTGATAGATTTCCTAAGAGGAAAGGCTTCAGTGAGAGACCCATTCACTGCAACCTTGGATGATGCATTACCCAGTAAAGTTTGGACATACTTAATGAAGTTCCTGTTGAGGCCAATATCTTGAAGGGATTGGAAGAGGAAGGACCAATCAATTCTATCATAGGCTTTGTCAAAATCTATTTTGAGGAAGATGTAGTTCTGCCTAGAGTTTTCAGCATGCTCCATGCCCTCCCAAAGGCTAATGATAGCATCAAGAATATACCTACCCCTAATGAATCCCTTTTGTTCTTTGAGGATCCATTCATCCATATAGGGGTTGATTCTACTAGTGAGGATATGAGCAAAAACTTTGTAGAGGGAAGAGAGACATATTATGGGTCTCCAGTTTCCAAGATCTTCTTTCTCATCTTTTTTGTGGATCAGTTTGATGACCCCCATATTGGTCCTTTCAGCCAAACCTCCTTTCTTCATGGCTTCCCTCCAGATGTTTAGGATGTGAGGGGTCAGCTCATCTTTAAAAGCAAGAAAGAATTCATTAGGTATCCCATCTTCACCCAGAGATTTCCTCTTTTTGAGATGAGAGATAGCCTCCTTGACCTCTTTTTCAGAGAAGGGGGCGTCAAGCTTGAGAGCTAAAGCGGGGTTTACAACCTTTTTCCTAATGAGAGCAATCTTGGCCCTAGCAGCAGTAACTTCCTGAGAGGGAGGCTGGGCTGTGGAGAACAAGTTAGAAAAGTGATCCTTGATGACCTGCAAGTTTTCCACATCATCGGCAGCTGAATGACCATTGGGCTTCTTGACCATAGGAATAAGATCCCTAACTTTTTTCCTTTTGAGGAGAGCAAACATCTTAGGGTGAGGTGTGTCAATTTTCCCAGCCCACACCTCTCTGTACCACAATCTTGTGGCCTTAGCTCTGCCAACAACTCCTCAAGTCTGAGTTGATTCTTAAGCTCGATCAAAGATTGATCTAAAATCCCTTTTTTAGAAAGATATATGTCCTGGATCTGGTTCCTGATCTGGACTCTTCGATTCAGCCGAATCGTAAAAACTTTAAGCTTATGCTCCTTGGAGATAGAATGAACCTTATTGAGACAAGACATTCCCATCCCTTGGAGGGGGAGGAGAAATGACTGAAAGCCTCAGTGATGGAGACTTTAATCATTTGTTGGATACATTAGGAAATTTTTGAGCTCATTTTGGGGCCCTGTAAGGAAGTTTGACCGAAATATTCCATCCAAAAAGGGGGGCACTGGATAAAATTTTTGCAAACGAACTCCAAATTTGTCGGACCTCACATATTTAGATTCTACTCTTCAAAAGCTATCCATTCATATATAACACGATAGGGTTCGGAGAAGGGACAAGATAGATACCTAGAAGATTCCTTTTTGCCTAGGAAAGACGCACGTAACGTCTTTCCTAGGCAAAAAGGAATCTTCTAAGTATCTATCTTGTCCCTTCTCCGAACCCTATCGTGTTATATATGAATGGATAGCTTTTGAAGAGTAGAATCTAAATATGTGAGGTCCGACAAATTTGGAGTTCGTTTGCAAAAATTTTATCCAGTGCCCCTTTTTGGAGGGAATATTTCGGTCAACTTCCTTACAGGGCCCCAAAATGAGCTCAAAAATTTCCTAATGCACGGGAGACGGAAGAGGGAGGGGTCAAGATGAGGCCAACCAGCCCTACCTTTGGCCTGGCCTAAAGACAGCTTGCAAATCAGAGGGAGGTGATCAGAGATGGTCAGGGAGGAATCAGTGGTACAATTGATCTTCAAGCACATATCAATCAGACTACCCGATGCATAAAGTCTGTCCAATCTAGCAGCTCTGTGATAGGAACCTTTTTTATTATTAGACCAGGAGAATCCAGTTTTCATAGAAAGGTCCGAGAGATCCTTATCGACCTTAAGCAAATCCCATTGAACCTTTTCATGACCACTGATGGTTCTACCCAGAAACCTATTTCTGTCCCCCTGGGATTCAACCATGTTAAAATCACCGACAAGCAAAATGGGACCCACAATCTTAATGATAGACTGCCAGGTAGACGCTCTCAAGTTGGCCAAGCACGGGGCATAAACAGAAACCAAAGTGAAGTTGAAAGGGTTGCCCAGTCTCACCGCAATCCAACAGTGATTAACATCAGACCAAGGATCTAAAATAGCATGTTCCCACTTCATGTGAATGCCAATAGCTACCCCACCTCTCCCAGAGTGGTGGTTGGTAAAAAACCACCGAGCATTTTTGGAGATTCTTTGGAGGTTCATATGCAGCTGAGGACCCCCGATTTTTAGCTCTTGTAAACTAAGAAGGTCAAAATCAAAGGCTAAGTCCTTTAACCAACTATTGATGGCTACAGCCCTTTCTGGGTTCGTGAGCCCCTTACAGTTGAAGGAGAGCAATTTACTAGACATCATTTTTTAATGGTTTTGGTAGGTTTACCCGCGGACACGGAGGTTCTTAGGGCTTCTTGATTTTTATCCTTTTTCCTCTTCATTTTTGAACCCAAGAGAAGGGGAGAGAAGTCACCCTCCTCGTGATGTTTCATAGGTGAGAGGGACATCCTTTTCATCATGGCAGCATCTTCTTCATCAAGTTGGGCTTTGAAAGCTTCATCCATACGTTGAGTTTTGTCAATGAAATCCTCATCTGATTCCATAGGGGAATCAAGATCTTGGCTGAAAATCACTCGGTCCTTGTTAGGGACCCTTCCCGGGGAGGGTTGATCAGCACCTATAAGGGTTGAGGTCGGGGAGGGTTGATCAGCACCTATAAGGGCTGAGGTCAGGGCCACTTTGACCTGAAACTGAATGTTTAGACCATCTTGCACCTCTGCTAGGAGGGGGACAAATCTGCTGGCTGGGATATGCCAATTAGCTTTGTTGTTTTTAAACTTGGGCACATGTTTTTTCTGGGGCAGAACAAAGGTCTCATCTTTGGCCGGGGTTTTATGATCACTAACGACAGGATGTTAGAGCTCAGGGCAGTCCCTGATCAAATGCCCTTGCTTATTACAGTTAAAACAAGCATTCGGAAGGTTCTTATAGGTCAGGGTTTGCTCATAAATAATCTGGCCCTCTCTGTTTTTCAAGGGAACTTTCTCTTTAAGGGGTTTGGTGGTGTCTACTTCAATTAGCATTTGATGCGCCCATTGGGGATTGACGACTTGAAAAGGTTTTTGACCTAGAATTTTTCCTACAGAACCCCCAATCCTCTTGGCCCATATGGAATACTTAGTGGGCATATCAGTTAATTCCACCGAGACAGGGATTTTGGTGGGTTTGGGGCCTTTGGGATCAAAGGAGTCATACCATCTGAAAAACGATAGGGGGGTGTTTCTAATTATCCACTGGCCGCTGTTGATAACAGAAGAAGCACTTACAGGATCCTCAAAGTGGAACATATAGTAAGAATTTGGAAGATGCTGAACAGAAGCTACCTTAATCCCTTTCTATTCCCAGTTAGATTTAATCCAGAATTTCAAAGTATCAACCGGGGGTCTCGCCCCATGACAAAGACCTATCAAAGCATGGGAAGACAGGTGGTCCTGCCATGCCGCCAACTCCTCATCATCACATATTACAGCACCATCTGAGTCAACATCAAACTCACCAGTTTTTTCTTCAAATGTCGGGTTCTGCGAACAGATTAATCAGAGGATCAAAACTGGGGGGAACGATGATTGACCATGACTTGAGAGCGACCGTGCGGCTGTAGGGAGCCGGACAGCATCAGCGAACGATGCCGGGTGACCATTGATAGCAGGGCCAAGATGCCCCTGAGTGGTGACATCGCGATGCGACCCAGGAGCTCCCTCAGAATCACGACGGCCTCCAGAACCGATTTGTTGATGGAGGGGCGGAGCAGACGACTTGTTAGTGGAGAGTGAGCCACCGAGGAGCCTCGTAGGTGCTTGATGGAGGACCAGGGACGAAGGACCAGCACCTTCGCGTGTGGCGTGCGAGGACGAAGAAGCACCAGCGAGGACGATGTCCTGAAGAGACATCACAGCACAGAGTTCCCCCCTCTCGGGGGGAGAGGGTAAAGCGAGGAACGGCTCAGCAGGAAAACCAGAGATGGTACACAGAGTAGGGGAGATGGAAGCTTCTGCATGCAGAGGGGGGGGTGCATGAATGACACCTGTTCTCAAACGGCTCTTACGCGTCGCTCAATGCCCGAATTTGAGTTTTTTTGATGAAAGTAAATGGCGATTTGAAAATCTTGCAAAAAAAGCATCTATCCTGCATGGCAGACGTCTCTTTCTCTCTCACAAATTTCTCAGAGCTTCCGTCGCAGGCGCGTTCTCTTCATCATCTCTCGCGATCAGCAGGGCGCCACACTGTCTCTCTCTCTCTGTTTAGCTCGCGCTCTCATGAGCAGGGCTTACGGTGCCCGCTCCTCTCTCTCTCTCTCTCTCTCTCTGCAGTCCTGGATCCTCTCTCTGAGAAGGGGTGGCCATGGTGGATGTGAGAGGGGGAGGGGGGAAGCGCTTTTGCTTGCTTTCTCTCTTGTCAGTCTGGATGCAGAAGGGCAGGTACTTAGGGGCGGAGGAGAGGAGGACTGCAGCGCAGAACAAGGGCAGGGAGTACCTGCTCAGGGACGGAGAAGAAGAGAAGCGCAGCACAGAGTGCACAGAAATGAAATGAAATGTTATATTAACGTCTGCAAAAGGCCAAAATGACCTATGAGACCAAGACAAAAGGCCAAAATGACCTATGAGACCAAGACAGTACAAATGGATGGTCAGATACTACAACTGTCCAGTGCGAAAAAATGAAAAGCTAGTCAACTAAAGGCTAAAAAACTGGAATGTGCCTATACATGCTAGCATCATGAATGAGATAGAACACAAGAACAGGGGAGACCTCCATGTGGCCCATAGACCAGCTAATGAAATCAGCTCATGAACTCCCGCATGGGCCTCTGGAGTCTGTAGGATAGACTCAATCTCTCCAGTAGTGAAGGACCTGGTGCGTCTCTCTCTATGTCGAGTGATAATCCTCTGCAGCTGCCGGCACACTGCCTGTCTATGAGCTGGGCGTCTCGATCTCTGACGTCTGGTGGAGCTAATTTATGTCGCTCTGTCTACTAGGACTCCCTGTCTGAGTGGAAGCTGGTGGCGAGACTGTGTCATATCTGCGGTGATAGTACTAAAATAGTCTGTCACTCGTCACTGACTCACTGTGATGCCTCCGTGGGTCCTGCCCTCCTATCTTGTAGGAGCCTCTCTCTACATCTCCTAATCTCGAGCAGAAATAGACCCAAGCATCTCTGATCACTGAAATCCATCACACTGGCGAAAGGCCCGAATCCATCTACAGAGAGAGAGAGAGAGAGGGAGAAGGAAAGGAGAGAGAGAGAGAGAGAGAGAGGGAGGGAGGGAGACGCTGCAGAGGAGAGAGAGGGAGGGGAGAGAGAGAGGGCATGATGCCCACGTGAAGTGTGAGTTACTGCATGATTATGCAGTAACTCTCACTTGATGATTAGATGTAGCACACAAATACATGTAACAAGTATTTCATGTAAATACGGCATTCGTGACCATACCATGACTCAAACAAGCTTGCTGTGTGTGTGTGTGTGTGTGTGTGAGAGAGAGAGAGAGAGAGAGAGAGAGAGAGATTTTTTTATCTTTTTTATTTTTTTTTGGAGAAAAAGTATCTTCTATTAAAAAGCCACCTCAAGGTAAAACCCCAAGGTCCAAATTACATCAGGAGCTGATTACAAGATACAACCAGGGTGAAAAAACCCCTCAAAATAATCATGAAGAACAAAGCTGAAGGGAAAACCGTAGCTAAACAGGGAAAATAAGGGAAGGAGGAGGAAACAGGCGACGAAGAGGATAAAGGGAGATCGGGAAGAATTAACTGGAGCAGCCGCAACAGCAGGATCCACCAAACGACTCCAGATCCGAGGCAGAGAAAGATTCGTCAGCGAACTAGCACAAAAGTGTGTCATCCGAACTCGGCCTATGAGAGAGAGAGAGAGAGAGAGAGAGAGAGAGAGAGAGATTCAAGCATTACTTACTCAATAACAAGCCTATCCAAAATGGTGGTGTGAAATAAGTTTCTTCCATGTATGAACCAATGGAAGTTCTCATTTGCAAGAAAGGTTCCAATTTTAAACACAGGACCTTCCGAAGGCTGGCCTAGGATAATGAGAGCAGGAGAACGGTACTGTGCAAAAACCAGATGACCCAAGAAGCTGCTGCCTTTCTCCACCACACGTCCTTGAATCACTGGTCTCCCAAGGATTTGTTCTTTGAATTGCATGTCTCCCATGTCTAAAGGAAACCTGACTCGGCCCAAGAGTGTGCCGCAAGCTTTTGCAAACGCAGCTTGACAGGGGGTCCCCGCAGTCCTTGCTTCAGCGACATCCATCAACAAGATGTTGCCATTTGAATACAGATGCTCACGGTCTACATTCATACGGGGTAGTCCTGAATTGTCTTCCGTCGTGAATGTGAACTCCACCGCTAGAGACCATATGGTAGGCCCTGTTAGCTCCAGCATGCCATTCTCCCTCACCACACATCCATACAATTGCTCAGGGTTTCCCAATCGTAATGTAGCGCAGGAACTTTGCGCTGCCATCCATACTGATCCATGACAAGGGGCTTTCACCTGCACAGAGAAGGATTGATCGTTGCCGTTATCCACCACACGCCATAATTGCTCAGGGTAATCATAATCTTTATAAATTGGCCTTGACAAGCACGGTATCCAAGTGTGCCTTCTGCAGGCATCATCCTCTGTCCAAGCTGCATTGACCCAGAACATGGCCTCTTTAATCAATTCCTGGCCAGCCCTTTTGAGAAACTCGATGCTTGAGGCTTCAAAATTTTCATCTTTCGGAGCCACAAAATCGGTAATCCCAGCCAACCCTAGCACGCTGTTGATGCGATCCCCCTCGTGCTTGCTTTCACGGAAAAAAGCACATGCCATCAATACATCAGCCAATCTTGGGAATCTGAATATCTGTTCTTTGAAAAGTGTGATCCATGCATGCAAGCCCGCAAACCACGTCTCTACTTTTAGAGCATCAGGGTCAGGCAAAGTTTTGGATAAGATAATCAAGCGATATTTATCCAGATGTGCTACTTGCGCATACAGTGAAATTAACTGGCTCCAAAACTCTTCTTCTTCGATCACTGCAATACAAGAGTCATCCTCATAGCAATGGGCTAGCTTTGCCTCAAAATCTTCCATTATAGTGGATGACTTACAGTCACAATTGTTGCAGAAATAGGCCACCTTTGCCTCATAGTACTCTTCCACACTGCTGTAGGGACCATTGAAGAAATCAGGTGTTTCATGAAAGTGTGGTGCCATGCGAATGCAGTATCGCCTTCTTCGTGAGAGTATGGCCTCTTGAAGTGTCCATACCCTCCTATACCACCGTATCACAGAGGGTTTATCAAGAGGGAGCAGTGCCATGGGTTTCCCCACGTAGTCCAAGAAAATGACAGTATCGGCTGCATGGGCATAGATCCATCCCATGTGCATGATAGTCTCCTCCACTTCCTTCGCATTGTGCTGTGCAATGCACACACCATCATGCCACACAAACTCGGAGCCGGCATTTTTCACCCGATCACACATCTTGAGGATGTCCCCCATCACTAGACTGTGCCGCTCACCGTGGGCTGCTGCTCCTGGGCAAGGCTCTCCAGAAGAGCGGGGCACCATAGCAGAGCAGAGACAGGCACATTCGCAATCGAAAACACCATAAACCTCCTCACCCCAGGTGTGAGAAATAGCGGTGAAGTTATCCTGATGGGCATGCCCATCAACCAACACCACTCTGTTTAGCTCACTTGTGGATTTGCAATCAATGAGCCTAAACTGGGGAGGGGGTCCCAAAGCGCGCAACCTCTCTGCTACTTGATCTCGCGCAGCAGCAGCCTGGGCCCTCATTGCCTTCACATCCAAATGGGGATGCTTTTGAACGAGAACAGAGACATCATGAAACATATTTCTTACCATCTCAAACTCTCCATCTACCATGCGCACCCATCCAGCATCCTGTGACTCCTGTGTGCTTCCGCCATTGCATGAGCTCTTATCCATGATGGAAAATTGGAGAAGAAGCGCGCACGCGCGAGCGCGCACACACACACTACAAACAAAAAAGGGCGGCCCGGCCTCTTCAAAATGAGCTGGAGAAGAAGCTCACCAGCACAAACGGAAGAGAGCCTCTGCGTTTGCTCGATGCCCACGAAAGACCTACCCGCGTTGAGAGCCCAGAGGAGCTGGCCTTTGGAGATTTTGAAGGAGCATGCATGCAAAGAAATGCAAAGAAGAAGAAGAAGTCAACGCTAGTTGTGTCTTGAGCATCAACGTGCATACATGTGTAAGTGTAAATTAATATATGTATATGCTTATACTATAATTATGGTTGACACTTACACTATATGTATACATGTATATACTTAAACTATAATAGTTTTATATATTGCACAAAATAGAAGTATGTGCATGCATGTGCAAGTGTAAATTTATATATATATATACTTAAACTATATACATGTGTAAGTGTTAACTATAATTATAGTTTAAGTATATACATGTGCATACATATGTAAGGGTGGTTGCAAGATAGTGGTGACCCACTTTTGGCACTTTGTAGCCAAGTGTGACATAAGGGTGGTTGCAAGTTAACGGTACCCCACTTTTGTCACCTTGAACCTCTCTTGGCAGCACAAAAACAAGCATTTTTTCACTTTGAAGCTTCTAATTTCCATATCTAGGAAGATCTATTGGAGATGAGATTTGGTGGGCACATAAAACCAGGGATTTCATTGACGTAAACGAGAACATGTGAACATGTTAATAACATAAAAAATCTTGTGATCACATGTTATATTCACAAAGCTTTCATAAGGGCCTAAAAAAATTATCTTTGTCGGGCATAAAAAATCTTCATAGGTGGCCACTGACCTGCTATTATGTGAAGATGGTAACATGAGAACATGTGAATAGCTTATTCATAGGTGTAGCCAAGCTTTTAAGGGGTTCCCAAATGGCAAGTGACCTGTTATTTTGTGAACGGTAACATGAGAACATGTGAATAACTTGTTCACATGTGTTATTATCACAAAAAATCTTGTGATCACGTGAATATTAAATCCCTGCATAAAACCCATATTGGGGATCCCAATTACAAAAGATGATAAAAAAAGAAGGTCATTTACTCAAAATTTAGGTGGTAGGCGCAAAATATAAAGAAAAAAAAAAGGAGACACGGCACTTAAAGATAGATCATTGACCGGGAGCAACATGTCTACAAAGGACTTTGCTAAACCATCGAGCTTGGGATATAACCCATTCCAAGACATGCATGACAACTTTAGATCACATGCGCATGCATCACGTATAGCATATGACGTCAAGCTAACATTGTTAGATATAAACAGCTTTGGTGCTAAAATCTAATGTGATCCGAAGAACAGGTATCTAGTCAAGGTCAAGGACCATCCAACGCAAACGCACCCAATTCTATGGGCAAGAAACCAAGGCGACTACTATGTGGACCAAGATGGAGATTCCTATGTCATCACATCGGCGGATCCGGAGAATACGGACAAGCGGGGAAACACAATTCCAATCGGGCATGCAACACAGGACGAACCAACTTGGACACGAGAAAGGCCAGGTAAGTCTTCATCTCATTTGAATTTGGAATCACCTAAAAAAGGAAGCTATGAGCAAAACATTGAGTTTGAAGGAACTATTTTAGTTCATAGGCTTAAAACGTTTGACCCACAAAAGGTGTTGTACAAAGACGCTGAACACAACTACTTTACAACCCTTGAAAACACAAACATAGAGTACCCGCTAGGGAATATCTTGTATGTCTGTAGGGGATTATTGGACATGTCTTACCAATACTACAATGCCAAAGGAAAGGAGTATGCTAGACTCAACTCTACTGACCTTAGAGACTTTTCCTTAGTATATAACGACTATCACTTCTATGGAGAGACTAGTGCACCAAAAATATGGAACTTCCAAGAACTCAAGCCTTTAAGGTTTGACCCACCTATGTTCTGGCATACCCATATGCCTAACACGAGAGGAATGACACAGCTACCCAAAAAGTTGCAAGAGTACCCTAACCCTTGGGTAGAGAAGATCGGGTTAGCTCTTCACCAGCAAACTGATCCGGGAGACTTAAGCCATGTTAGAATGACCACCGCGTGCTTACCTCTGATTTTATATTCACGTGATCACAAATTTTTTTTTGTTAATAACATGTGGTAACATGTTATTAACATGTTCACATGTTAACATGTTCTCAAAAAAGCCGGTGGCAAGCGACCTGGTAACCGGATAAAATCCCGCCGGGCTTTTGCTATACCCGACGGTCCCGCCGGGATAAAGCAAAACCCGGCGGGGTCGTCATCTAGCCCGGCGGGGTACAATTTCCTATATATATGGGCCCGGGGGGCCCTTTGGGAGTTCATTGCTGACAGCATACATAGGTAATGAAACTTGTGTGTGTGTGTGTGTGTGTGTGTGGGTGTGTTCGTGCGGGCAGCCGCCCACTGTCGCAATGCGCGGCAGGATGTGGGTGGTCCGCCACACGAGGGATGTGTGTGTGGGTGTGTTCGTGCGGGCAGCCGCCCATTGTCGCAATGCGCGGCAGGATGTGGGTGGCCCGCCACACGACAGGTGTGTGTGTAAGGCCATTCTTCGGAATGGTGCTTACCCTGGGGCACTTAGTCGGTAACGCAGCTAGTCTGTGTCCTATGGTAAGTATGGCACGCCGTAGCGGTACTAGTCGGTAACGCGACAAGCATAGTATCGTTATGGCGATGTCACCTTTCCTTCCCTTCCCTTTGTCAAATGCGGACATATGGTCGGTAACGCGGCCAGTGTATGTTCGTATCCTATTCGTATTCCCATAGAATCGGGCGATATTTTGTCGTTAACGTGGCAAGTTGGTGTCGTCCGCTAGTGCATAAATTATTTTTTGCATATTGCGACATTTGATCGTTAACGCGGTCGAAAAAATGTCGTAAATTTGCTTGCATATTACGGCATATGATCGTTAACGCGGTCGAAAAAATGTCGTAAATTTGTTTGATTTGACTTGTATTGTTTTTAGTGTGTTTGATCCATGCGATACTTGGTTGCTAACGCGGCATGAGTATTTCATGGATCAAAGTTTACATCATATTGTCTAAACATTTTATTTTATAATATCGTGATTCGTAACTCGAAAAATATGAATATCTCTCTCTTCTTACCCCCCCCTCTCTCTCTCTCATGATACACTTCACAACTCTCTCTCTCTCTCTCTCTCTCATGATACACTTCACAACACGATAGATGTGTAGATAATGATTTCTTTTTATTTCTCTTAAAATATACATAATTCCTAATAATTCTTTTTTCTCCCTTTATTTACTTAAAAATTAAAACAGTACATTATTTTCCTCTTTAACAAAAACATTAAAAATGTCATCTAATGTTTCTTCTCTCTATCTGTCACAACTCTCTCTTCCTCTCCTCTCTCTCTCTCTCTCTCTCTCTCTCTCTCATGATACACTTCACAATTCTCTCTCTCTCTCTCTCTCTCTCTCTCTCTCTCTCGCAATGATACACTTCACAACTCTCTCTCTCTCTCTCTCTCTCTCTCTCTCTCTCTCATGATACACTTCACATCTCTCTCTCTCTATCACGATAGGTGTGTAGATGAGGAGTGCTTTAGGATTACAAAACATTATTTTTCTCTCTTTAGGAACTCACAAAACTATAAAAAATGTCATTTAATTTTTCCTCTCTCTATCTGTCACACCTCTCTCTCTTCCTCCCCCCCTCTCTCTCTCTCACATTCGATAATGTATACACTTCGTAAGTAATAATGCACTTGTTGCGGTTGTCTCACGTTCGATAATGTATTGCATGATGTTGAGTTCAGTAATATTGTTTGATATATTCTGTTTTTGTTTGATCATTGATAAGTAATGATACACTTGTTGCTGTTCTCTCACGTTTGATGATGTATTGGATGATGTTGAGTTCATTAAAATTATTTGATATTCCGTTTTTGTTTGAACATTGATAAGTAATGATATACTTGTTGCTGTTCTCTCACGTTTGCTTGATGTTGATTTCAGTAATGTTTGATATTCTGTTTTTTTGTGTTTAGTGATATTTGCTAGATTTACGAAGACGACCAACATGCTTTTCCCCGAAGAGCGTAAAATCGTTCTGTGAGCAATTCGCATTGAAGCAGTCATCACAGTGTCACAATGTGCTGATGATGTCGTCAAAAAGATCAATGAGTCTGAGATACTCATGCGAGATCTAATAGACCAAATATGGGAAAATGCACAGCGTCGGCTTCGAAGCGGAGGCAACGCTGAGTTGCTTGATAGACAGAAGATAGCAGATTTCAACCATCAACACATAACACGAACCATTTTGGGGAGCATGCATGTAGCATGCAGTGATCTTAGAGATGCTGCCCCGCCTGAAGCCAATATGCAATGTCTACAGTTATGGGATGTTATATGGAGCGAGCAAAGAGCCAAGAGCAAGCGCATGAAGGCGTTGGATGCAGAGTCCCTCCCCAAAAGAGTGCGCATTGCCCAGGACGTCGCTGCAACGTCCAGCCAGGTAGATGCAAGTGGTACAGGTGTCATTAATCGTACCATCTACAATTCTATGTGCACACATCTCATTGGCATCCCGCACGAGGCTCTGTTCGAAGGGCGAACAATAGGCTCCGGTGTTTTTGGCACAGTAAAAGAGTATACAGTTAAAGGTATATCATTTTTACCGGAGCACATTACTTTTTGCGGAAAGCACTGCAAAGGAGAAGGCAGCGCCAAGTTCGAGAGCTTCCAGGCAGAGCAGGGTATGCAAGTGCTACATCCATCGATTGTCCAGTGTATTGCCTTTACAAAAGAAGCTCCTTGGATCACTATTTTCCCGTACTATAATGGCGGCGCTCTTGGTGATACTCTTCTGAAGGTTCCCTTCAGATTCAGTGAGTTCACCAGAGCAATTTTCCATTTGGATCGAGGATGGAGACAACCCCCGCCTGATAATATTCCTTTAAGTCATCTAGAACTTTCTAAAATAAAACAAATAGTAATAACCATGCCACATATTATGCATGCCCTGGTGGAAGGCCTAGCGGCAGCACATCTGCCAGGAATTGTACATACCGACCTACATCCATTCAATGTAGTGTTGGATTTTACAAAAGAGTTGAAGCCACGCATAGGTATTATCGATTGGGGGTTACTGCTGAGAGCGCCCAAAAAACGGGTGTCTCTCAATTTTGTATTTGAAGCAGACAAAACCCCTGAGAAGGTAGCACAGGCAGTCTCCTACGCAGACAGAGAGCGAAATAAACGGTCGTGGATAGCCCCAGAGCTTTATGATCCATTTTTGGCAGATGCATACACTCCTGCATCTGATGTTTTTGCCTTGGGATATTTATTACAAACTTTATATGACTTTTGGCAGAAAGTGCAAGAGTTGTGGATGGATAATAGTTCCTATGACAAAGTTACCATGGATACTATTATTCATAGAGTCAAAAATTGGATGTTTCTGCCTTGAATCGCGATGAGCGAAAATCAATTTTGCAAGTAGTTGAATTTTTTAGATCACTAAATACTGACCCAACGAGGGCACAACGTCCTCTTGTAGAGCTATCGGTGTCATTCACCCCAACTTTGTAATGATACAGTATCAAGAGATTAAGTTTCAGGAATGGCATTTTGTTTCTCTCTTCAAAATATGATGTGTCCATTGTTTGAAATATTATCTCATTGAGTCTTTGCAATATCTCTCTCCTCTTGTGGTGTTTAAGTTTATGTTTTCTCTTCAAAATTTGATGTGCGCGCATTGTTTGAAGTATTTTTGGAGTCAAGTGGATATTTCTCATCGAGTCTTTGCAATACATATCTCCTCTCGTGGTGTTTAACTTTAAGATTTTGAGAGTAATGGTCAATTTATCTTACGTTGATCTTTACAGTTCATTAAAATCCTAAAGTCATTTACGTTCATACAGATATGGCAGAGGCGCAAGCGAACGAGCATCAAGAGTTAGCCAAGAAGGCATATGAGCGAATGAAGGCCCTTGCACATGGCCTGACAGCCCGCGAAGCTACAAGAACAGCATGCAGGTTGTCGAAATGGACAAATCCAACTTATGCCCAATGTAAAGACATAAACAAACGCGTAACCACAGAGATGATAAAGGAAATATGGCCATGTGCAGATGGCGAGATTAAGAAGGGAAGATGGAAGATTTCACGTTGCACTCACAATGATATCAAAACTAATGCCGAGCGCATTTTCTTGGAGGTGTACGATCGTCCTCTCCATAACGCCGACGCTCCACTCTATTTTTCAAAGATGCTATATGCTCAATTTATCCTAGAAACTCCAGTGGACTTCGCCTCTAAAGAGGCGAAGTCAACACCCACGACATACGTGAAGAGACAGTGACATTCACAAGGGAAGAACTTGCTCTCATGGTGGAGGGCGCTGGATTGGAGTTAAACAAGGTCAAAGAAAGCTTAGGGGCACAGCTAGCAGAGAAGGAGAAAGAAGCTGACCGATTAACTCAAGCGTCAACTCCTCCCCCGGCCAATAGAGGGATTCAAGAGCAGCTAACAAAGATCAGCCAAGATGTGCAGAGCATCTCTTCACGTATTGCTCCTGTGCATCAAGGAAACCACATCTCTCATTTTTTGATACATCCTGATCTTGTGGGAGTTTCTGCTGAGGCTACTAGTTCCTCCACCCCCCAATGTCCTGTATGTTACAAAGTATTCGATGGGTGGAGCGGCCAGTATATACTACCATGTGGACACTACTACCACTTAATATGTTTAGTGAGGCAAATGCAAAATACTTCCACATGTGCATTGTGCAATGTCCCAATAAATCAAGGTATTTATACAGTGTTCGGCATGGCTAGTAAATATAAACCACCAGGACCTTTAGATGCAACTCCTAGTGCAATTCGTAATTTATTTCAAGATGAAAGCTAAGAAAAACAAATCCTACTTTTGTATTGATAATTTCTCCAAATATGATCATTTGTACAAGTACTTTTTATTAAATTAATGAAGTGACTTCTTCCTCTATGTCAGTATCTTGCTCCAAAATTCTTTCACCGTTTACTCTCTCGTCTGCTAAATTAAGCTCATCTAAGTCAATGTCTAAATTGTCTTCTATCTCAAGGGTGGTGCACAACGTGCGTCCAACATCAAAGTTCTCGTCTACTACATCATCACAATTGTACATCCATCTGGGCATATCTTCTTCATACTCTTCGCTTTCAATGTCTCGCAAGATCTTTTCATTGCAATACATGTAAACAAGTTTATCTGCTCGATCTGCAAGAAGTCGATTGCGAATAGTACTGTGAATATATTTGTACATGCTCCAGTTTCTTTCTGAGCCTGAGTTTGAAGAGCACTGACTTAGAACCTTCATCGCAAGGTTGCGCAATAAAGCATAATCTCACCATCATTCATCATCCACCACTTCCATGCAGGTTGCTCTTTAGCCATTTGTTGAACAAGGGAGTTGGAAAATAAACCCTCTTTCAATCGAAATGAGGTCATCTCCTTTATGCACTGTACACGATCATCATCATTATTATAGAAAGTGTTTACCACTTTATAAAAATCTTGCACCACCTCAACGTTGGACATCAAATCCATATTCCAATATTCAGGATCTAACATGTAAGCAGCACTGTGTAGTGGTGAATGTGCTCCAATCCATCTAGCATGAAAGTACTTCAATAGAACTTTTCTTTGTCTACTGGAGAATGGTACACGCCATTGCTTTTCCACCACTGAATGCTCTAATTTCTCAGGACACTCCAAACTCCGCTGGACAGTCCACCATTGCATCCATGCTTTTCCGAGATTAGGCGCTCTTTGATCAAGACTTCGTACAGCATACATAACAGGCATCATTACATGGTATGCATCCATCACACTGTTCCACCAACTTCTTCTCGTAAGCGCTCCCTTCAAGACTTTGATTTTCTCTTTCACTTTTTCAAGTTGAGTGTTCTCCCAGTCATGAAATGCCATGCATGTAAATGTTTCGCAAACTGCATCTTTATTTCTAAGAAGAGACTCAAAAGTGTAAAAGTGAGTGCAAAACCTAGTCTCCGTTGGAAGCTTTAACATAACTGACATGCGAGGTCGAAACATATCTAAAACTCTCTATCTCTTGAGCATGAATTTCATAAGCTGGCGAGCAGTGTTGACGATTGAGGCAAACCATTTGGTATCATCAGATTTATACCAATCTTTTAATACAAGATTCAAACTATGAGTATTATAGCCTACCGGAAAAATATGTGGATATTGTCGCTGTAGGATTTTGGATGCATTTTTACAATTTTTTGCATTGTCCATGACGACTTGGACTACATTTTTGGCACCCACTTCCTCTATCACAGAGCTAATGACTTGAGCAATGTAAGCCCCAGTTTTGATTGAACCAGCTGAATCCACGGCACGGATGAAAGTCTCACCTCTAGGTGAAATAACCATTATATTAATTAATGGTTTTCTTTGCACATTAGACTATCCATCACTTACTATACTACATCCAGAAAGCTCTATATTGCTAAGAATTATTCTTTGTACACGTTCTTTTACTTGCGCATAACATTTCTCTAATAGATCATTTCGTATAGCATGGTACGTAGGCGGTGAAAACCCTGGTCCAAACTCACCAATTTTCTTCCATGCTCTCTTCCAATGCTCACTGTCCACCATCATCATAGCACTCCCAGAAAAGTAAATCGCTTCAGCAAGAACGAGTTGTGCATCATCGAGTCGACCTTGACGTAGGCTTTCTTGCAATGAAGTTTGACGCATGGGTATATTTCCTACGTCAAAGTTTCGCTTGCAAGAAGATGCACTGGGTAGATTACTTTCTGGTTGCACATTGCCGTTCGGGGTACAAGTAGGTGATGTAGCGGGAGTTTGATGATTAGAACAACAGTGTTCTTGCTGCCTTGATACATTAACGGTAGGAGTGTCATGTTTTCTTGAATCTTTCTTTTGAATTTCTTCTCTTATGCGTTTGGCCACTATAGGTGCAGAGGGGTGGGTACATGACTTTTTCTTCGGTCCGCCTAAAAAGTGTTCTCTTAGTCGAGGCGCCCCACCTGATTTTACTGCATGGCATAGCTTACACTCCCAATCTATGAATCGATCACCAACGTTAATTGCATATTGCCACTCTATCCCAGGTGCCTTTTTTTTCCTGCTATTTGAAATTTGGACTCTATTGAAGGTATCACTGGATCCAACATTGTCCTCCATCTCAACAAATAACCTATTCAACTAAGCATATAACAATGAATACACAAATGAAAAAACAACAAATCACTCACGTATAATAAAACATACATTAGCAGACAAAGTACTTCGAAACTATCTTGACAAATACAAAAGATCATCACATAACACAAAACTACTTCAAACTATCTTGCAAGGTCTTACTACAAAACTACTTCGAAACTATCATGCACATTGCACCCCCAATGAAGGATGCCTTTTGTACCCAATTAAGGATACTTTACACAATCAAAGATCTATGCTTGCCCAATACTCTAGTATAGGACAATAGACCTTCTCTAACATTCACAAAGAAAATCAAAGATCTATGCTTGCCCAATACTCTAGTATAGGACAATAGACCCTTGTCTACTCTAAACTATATCAAGTATCAAGAACCAATACAAGCCCCTAAGCAGGACTCTTGGCTCCATCAAACCATTCATAAAGCAGAATGAGGTAGATTACGTACGTGGCTCAAATGCAAAGCTGAATGACTCCAAATTTGTCCCTAAATCTCCACAAGTATTAGCTACGAACCACACCCTGTCCCCAGTTCAAAGAACTAAGGACGAGTGGCTCAATAGCCTTAGGAGTGCCTACAAGGAAAGACGACAGCCCCTAAGATAAGGACGTTCTTCCCAAGAGGACACTTCAAGCAACTCTAGAGCTCTACAAGTACTTTGAGGAGAGATATCACGCCCCCAAAACAAGGACTATCTCCCCAAAAGTTGTACGATGGGTGTCGGGCAGTGTTTATATACAGAATAGTACCCCGCCGGTGTTTTTTGTTTTTCCCGGCGGGCCCGCCGGGCCTTTGTTTTTCCCGGCGGGCCTGCCGGGATAAATAGTTTTCCCGACGGGCCCGCCGGGAAAAACAAAAGCTCGGAGGTGTTACGGGACTAGTGGGTTCTGGCAGGTCATTGCTCAGGTCATGTGAATATACAATGTGATCACAAGTTTTAATATATTAACATCATGTTTTGTTAACGTGATCACGAAATTGTGAAGACGTTAATGAAATCCCTGGTGCTTACCAAAGGCAACCAGCTTCTTTAAGGACAAATTTGGACACCATCATAGAAGCCACTTCAAGTGCAGAGAGGGGTAGTGCAGTAGTATCCTTACCATCCATTGATGATACACCTCTAGATGATAAACCTGGGACGAGAAAAACCTCTGAGAGGTACACAACCACAGACTTTGGGGATGCAATTCCAGAATTAGAAGAGGCACTAGCAAAAGAAATGTGGGATGCAATGAATAACAAGTAGAAGAGGAGGTCTCCTCAATCCACTATGCACCCTTTTCAGTGGTAGACTTCACAAATAGGAAAGCTGCAGATCAAGACAATCTATCCTAGAAAGAGGAAGCGCAAACAGAGGCTTCAGTAAGCAGTGTGCATAGACTCAAAACTTTGATTTCAAACCTAGGGAGGTCAAAAAACTTCAAGGACATCCTAAAGCAGCCATCCCTGAACTGCAAACAGAATGACCTTGCAAATTTGCAAGCATTGATGTCAACCCCTGTCCCATGTCTAATTCCACTAGAGGATCTATTAAGGGCTAGGCCTGAAATTTTGGATGAAATAGCCATGAGATTGGGAAAACGAGTTCCACAAGAGGGAAACATACCACCACAAGAAACAAGGGAAACAATCCTAGACACAAGACAACCAATTCTGATAGCACTCAACAAAGTGGGCAAGTACTGTGAAGACGACGAAGGGAATACCACTCTTCCTGTACAAATTGAAAAGGTAATGTCAACAACTATTCTAGATAGCGGAGCAGGAGTGAGTATTGCCACAAAAACCATATGGAAAAAATGGGGAAAACCAGCCATTCGAAGAACAAGAATGAACCTGCAATTGGTGGCGGATGGGAGCTTAGAGAACCCAAAGGGACTTCTTGAGCGGGTAATTGTCAAGTCATGTGGTATAGAGTATGAACATACTTTTGCTATAGTGGACTTTGGCAAAAACACCAATTATGAAGTGATCTTGGGGAGGCGAACGGAAAAGAAATTTTGTCGAAGAGTGCAGTAGGAACTTTGGATTTTGATCTCGGCGGAAGACCTACTTTAGCATATTTTAGGGTTTTGCCGGTAGGAGTTTTTGATGGAATCTTGGGGATGGACTGGCTCACAGCGAATCAAGCTAGTATCCATTGTGCCCAGGGTACTTTTTCTTTTGTAGATTTCCACAAGGACATGAAATTTTGGTACAAGGAAAGAATGGACAACCAAGGGCTAAGTTGTCTAGGGCAAAGAGGTTACTGAAAGGATTTAAGTCAGGACAACAAGTTTATGTTGTCAAGCTTAATAAAATTGGAGAATCTGAGGTACTGAAGATCCAACGTGGCTACGAGAATTTTCATATGTTTTCCCAGAAGATCTAACCGATCTTCCTCCTTCAAGGGAGATAGACCACGATATTGAAGTATTTCTAGGAAGTGAATCTGTGTCCAAGAGACCGTACAAAATGGCTCTGCCTGAAGCCATTGAACTTAAAGAACAACTGCGACAACTCTTGGAACAAGGCTTCATTTGTCCTAGTAATTCACCATGGGGAGCACCAGTTCTATTTCAAAAGAAGAAGGATGGTACTCTTCGTCTATGTATCGACTATCGAGCTCTGGATCACATGACTATCAAGAATAAATATCCAATTCCTCGAATTGATGAGTTACTAGATAGACTTCATGGGTCCAAGATCTTCACAAAGATAGACTTAAGATCGGGATATTACCAGATTCGGGTAAAGGAGTCGGATATTCCAAAGACAGCCTTCAATACCAGATATGGACATTATGAGTTCACAGTGATGTCTTTTGGTCTAACCAATGCTCCAGCAACATTCAATTGACTAATGCAAGACATCTTTAGACCTTACCTAGATGATTTTGTATTAGTGTTCTTTGATGATATTCTGGTATACTCCAAAACTGTGGAAGAGCATGAGGTGCACGTCCACAAGGTACTTCAACTATTAAGGGAGAACAAGTTATACGCCAAAAAGAGCAAATGTAAGTTCTTTTCTCCCCAGATTGAGTATCTTGGTTTCATTGTATCGGAAGAAGGCATATCAGTTGACCCTCAAAAGGTTAAGGATATCCTGGGATGGCCAGTACCCAAAAGTGTTAGCGAAGTAAGGGGATTTCTTAGTATTACTGGGTGTAATCGATGTATGCAACTATTGCATCACCTCTTACCGAACTACTGACGAAAGGCATAAAGATTTTTTGGGGTCCAGAACTTCAAGCCAGTTTTGATGAACTGAAGAGAATCGTGACTTTGGCACCATGCCTTAAGCTTCTAGATTTCACTAAACTGTTTGTGGCTGTTACCGATGCAAGCGAGATTGCTCTAGTTGTTGTGCTAACTCAAGAAGGAAGACTTGTGGCATTTACGTCTCAAAAACTGAGAACCTACAAAGAAAATTACGCAACGCATAATCTTGAATTGCTCGCCGTTATTCATGCGCTAAAGATATGGAGACATTATCTTCTTGGTCAGAAATTTGAACTTGTCACGGACCATAAGAGTCTGAAATGGATATTCACTCAACCGAACCTTAATATGCGACAAAGGAGATGGATCGAATTACTACAGGAATATGACTTTGATATTGTTTATCATCCGAGCAAGGAGAATGTCATAGGCAGATGCCTTAAGTCGCAAAAGTTTTCTTAGAGCGATATCTATTCCGGACAATCCCATTCTAGCTAAAGTGAAGGAATCAGTGACCAGAGATCAAGATTACCTAAAGGTTTTGGAACTTGTAAGATCTGGAGGCCGAACTGAACCCGAAAGATCTTTTATCCTAAATTATTCTGAAAGCGATGGATGTCTATTCTACCATCATAGATTGTGTTTACCTAGAGACACCTTACTGCGAAAACAGATTCTATTTGAAGCCCACGATAGTTTATCTTCAGGACACCCTGGTTAGGTGAAGACTCTTAATGCAGTGAGAAGAAGTTATTTTTGGTCAGGGATGAAAAGAGATGTGCTTAATTATGTTAAGAGCTGTCTATCTTGCCAATGGATTAAAGCGGAAAGAATCCTGGAAAACTTGAACCCTTGGACATTCTAGAAATGAAGTGGGAGTGCATAAGTATGGACTTTGTCATAGGACTACCCACAGTTCAAGGCGGATATGATTCAAATGGTCATTGTTGATATGTTGACCAAGGTAGCACATGTGATTCCAGTAAAGACGACTTATACCACTGCTGACATTGCGAGAGTGTTTATGAAGGAAATTTACCGAATACACGGACTTCCAAAGAGAATAGTAAGCAATAGAGATGCCAAGTTTACTTCAAAGTTTTGGACATCTTTGTTCCAAGCACTTGGTACCCAACTGAATTTCAGCACGGCATATCATCCTCAAACTGATGGCCAAACTGAAAGGGTAAATCAGGTAATTGAAGACATTCTTAGAGCTTACTAGCAGAGAACCAAGGAAGTGGATTCAGTACTTACCGATGGTGGAATACGCTTACAACTCTTCATATCACTCAAGTATTGATATGACACCATTCAAGGCTTTGTACGAACAAGATTGTTTGTCACCCTTGAACTTTTTTGGTCCTACTATTAGGGTGGAAGCGTCTAAGCAAATGCTGGAAGACATGAATCATCAGGTTAGAGCATACGAAAAGAGATTCAAGTAGCTAAGGATGGGCAAAAACGTTATGCGGACTTGAAAAGGTCTGAGAGGATTTTCAAGGAGGGTGATCAGGTATTTCTTCGTGTGCGTCCTAAAAGAAGTTCTTTATCACTTGGAAAATACAAGAAGCTCAGTCCAAGATATTGTGGACCTTATGAAATTTTGAAGCGCATAGGACCACAGGCGTACAAGTTGAGGCTTCCAGAACATCTTAAGATACACAATGTATTCCATGTCAATCTCCTGAAAACCTATCATCCCAGTCCAGACCATGTCCTTGATGATAGTCAAGTAATCTTACTGACGCAAGGCACTGTTCAACTACATCCAGATCAGATCTTAGAAACTCGAGAATGAACTCTCAGGAATCGAACAATCAGAGAGCATCTAGTGCAATGAAAAGATTATCCAATAGAAGATGCAACCTGGGAGGACAAAACCAATTTACTTAAAGATTTTTCAGAGATGTTTTCGTGATGAGGACATCTCGAGTTCTCTAAGTATGGGAGGATGTAATGTTCCACATTATTATTGTATTATTTTTTCCGACTTGGAAATTTTGTAATCAAATTATTTTATCAATGGAAATTGTTCTCATTCTTCAATGGATTTTTTCTGCTCAAATTTAATTTTTGTAAGTGCAAGTGGATTTAATTTCCCACAAAAATTGAGGTCGGGAACCCTTAGAATAAAAAAAATTGAGAAAAATTGGAGGGAATGGGTGGATAGGATAATGCCCAGAATAGAGCAATTTTGCATTAAAATTATGAAAATTAGCTAATATATGCCAAAAATAGGGGGAAACTTGAGGTGCAAGCCAAGTTTGGATGAGGAGATGCCAAGAATAGGGGGAATATTCTCAAAATTGTGCAAATTTGAGCCTCTCCCTGCTTTTCCGCTTTATTTGGCACCCCCCTTGGCTAGTATAAATAAGAGGGCACCCCTCCTCATAACTCACTTGTTGAAGACCAAGAGAGGGTGAAGGGCTGCTCCATCTTCATCGGCAGGCATCCACAAGCTTCGGGTAAGCTCTAGCAACCCTTCTTCTTCACCATCTACCCTCTCTCTTCCTTGTTTGTGTGCAATTCTCGCGAGAAGGAGATTCATGTAGTAGGGAACAAACCTTCATGAGTCATATGGATTGATGCAAATCAATCACGATTCAAGGTTTCTTGGTTTTCGAACATGAATCCAACTCTAATCACCATGAATCCTTCTCTAAGCACGTTGCCTTTAAGCTTTTTACTAAGTGTTTTTTTTTGCTTCTTTCGCAACAAGTAATTGTTGCTTTTTGATCTAAATTCATTCAAGCATGTAGTTGTGATGATTCTATAGGTGTAAATACATGATTCTAACATGAATTCAAGAATAGAATCACTAGAACCTAGAAACTCATCCGCTAATAATAGAAATAGTGCTTTTTTCGTGCTTTTTTTACATTTATGAATTCAAGAAAGGTAGTAAATCATATTATATTGATACCAAAAATTAGGAGCATGATACTTAGACTTGGTTTAACCTTTAAATTTTTCTTATGATTTTTGGAGCCTATTTAATAATTATTTTTTATTTTTCATTGCTGAAATACACTATTTTTGCTATTTTTAGGCAGTAAATGATTTTTCAAAGTATCTAGATGTAATTGAAAAATTCCACAAAAATTACCATGTAATCCCCTATGTTTGGAAAATTTTCTGTAATTTTGTTAGAATTTTTCAGCACTGTTTAGCTATTGTAAAAATTCGCTTTTGCCTAAAACTAGTGTAAAAATTGGCAATTTTACACAATTCAATCGAAATAAATTATTTTAAGGCCGTAAAGCGACTCCTAAATTAAGGGAAAGCTTGTGCTAAAGTTTTCTTTGATACTAATCGATTTATTTGTAGCATTCTCCTTTTTACACTACGAAAAGCAATCATGCCTAGAGTAACCGGAGGACGCGGTGGTGGACGCGGAGGACAAGCGCCGAGACAAGGTGCAACTAACACAAGAGAAAATAGCGATGGTGTTAATAATCCCACTGAAGCTCCATGAGAACAGTAGTACCAATGGCTGGACCAACAGTGGAAGTCGCAAGGACGGAAGAAGGACCAATTATGTCTACACCGGCTATAGTACCACCGGTTGCGCCAGCGAATACCATAAATCAGGTTCAAGTATTTTTAAGTTTGTAAGATAGGTGCATAGCACGCATGACATGACTTAGTAAGCCTAAGTTCTTTCCTACCTGAGATGGATAGGGTTGAATGAATCAATCCAGGAGTGACGAGCATATGGTCTTCTGCATAAAAGAATGCATGTGTCAAATTTGCTTGCAATGTTTTATTTAAAGATTCAAGATGTGAATGCGCGAAGAACACGGCTGCAAGATATGATGGAATGCACCAAGAACACATTTACAAGAATTAGTTTAAGATGCACCAAGAACATGGCAGTGCAAGGTTTGAACCAGGGTGAACCCTACTCTCCTGAGTTCTGTCCCGTTCAAGCTGTGACTGGGTAGGTCACCGAACGGATGAGCTGTCAGTTTTCGTTGGGCTAAGAGACTGATGGCGAAAGTAATGTGCCCGCCAGTGTGAACCACATCCTTCAGAGGAGCAGGAAAGCTTGGGAAGGGCGGGCTATGAGCGTTAAATTTCCTGACTGCCGAGAACGGAGGAGTGGGGGTTCCGTGGGTTATTCCTCACCAGTTGCGAGGTAGCTCTGGATGAGAGGTCGGATTCTAGATCTTCCGACAATGAAAGTGAAAGTGAAAGTGAAATTGAATGTTGAATGTCAATGTTTGAAGTTAAGTTATTGAATGCTTGACTGCCTGAAGGGCTGTTTTAACAAATCTTGTTCGAAAATAAATGAAGGAACTGCATGTTTATGTAAAACAATGCGGTAGTAATTAGTTCACAAGAAGAAGGGTGCATGCGGGGTGGAAAGTGGGTGATCGAAAGCCCCGACGGCTCCTTTCAAAGGATGGGTGGACTCGATTAGTCGAGTAGCTTTCCAGTTTAGTACATTACGTTAGAAATTCTTTAAAGTCTTCTCAATTAGATTAAGTCACTCACCTTAGGGGAACGGCAACATTAACGGTCTTTGGGAGCGTTGTTGCACTATGAACCAAGGGTGAATAGTACCTCCATACGTTCATATCTAGAAAGGTATGGTCAAGTATGTCGATGGGAATTAGATGGCCAACTAAGTGACTATGCTTACGAAATGGATCACAAGCAGTCAACGGTAGAGCATCAATAGATCCTTAGGCTTCCAAGGATTGCAAAGTAGAGTTTACCAAGGCGTCGATAGATCATATTCCTTACTTCCGGAGGGAGTTTGGATGTCGGCTATCGGATTACCTAGTGGTAAATGGCTACTAAGGCTTGAACTGTCTGTTAAGGATGGGGCCCGAGGTGCCCGGTCCGTTTTTGATGGGCGGGTTCCTCACACAAGCATCACTATGAACCAGCTCTAATAATTGTCTATTTTGTTCACAACACCTTTTATGAGATGTCCTCATTTGCTTACCCAATATACAATTCTCACAAGTAGAGAAATCAAAAAAATTGAAGATAGGAACATAATGTAAATGGGATAAAATTGCCATTCCTTTTTTACTCATGTTCCCCAACCATCAATGCCACAAAGAAATAAACAACTGCTTGGTAATGGCTGTTTACACTAGATACATATGGAAGACCCTCAAGTCCCCTGCGTTATAATCAACAGGAAAGTAAGAGCTCTCAACCAATGAGTTTTGCAACTCTATATCATCCAAGGATCTCTAACCTAGGTTAGCGCATAGAGGCAATCTTACAAGGAGATGAATGCACTAGAGCATACACTTACCACATCTCAACTCACACACTCTACTCACACACGTATAGCAATGCAATCAAGCATCTCACATACGATGCACATACAAGCAAGCATACTAACTCTCTCAATCTCTATATCAAACAAGCAACCTTAAAACTAATTAAATGCAAGATTCACACACATAATCAACCCTCTTAAGCATGCATTAATTCAATCCAACCGCGCCTAAAAGAAAAGAGTGTTCCCTACACTTCAACTACTTGTATCTGGCAATGGATCTATACATACAATCAATGCACAACCAAACCCCAATCATCAATGGGCAAGAAAATCAGCAAATGCTACTCTAATCTAAATTAATTTGTGCTAATTAACTCAAACCCACAAGTGATTCAAAGCATACACACACACACAATGGAGATGGGAGCTTAGCGTTTCGTTGATTCATGCACACAAACTTGCAAAATGCACACACATAAACCAAGAATCTTAAGCTAATTCAACACATGCTTAATCAATCAAGAGATTTAGACAAAGAGAGAGACAAATCAGCATTTCATTGCATGTTGGCTTTAAGCATGGAGTGATTGAGCTCAAGTATTATAATGTAGAGAAGGAGATGAAAATGGAAGGTAGGGAGAAAAGTGCACCTAGGGAGGTGGAAGGGGCAAATACAATGGACCTTGGGGAGGATTTGGGAGGTATCCCCACACTTCAATTTTGCTAGCACGTCGACTGAGTGTCATTTATGATGTGAAATATGCACCCAGGGAGGTGAGAGAGAAAGGAATTTAGTAGCCATCAAAAATAAAAAATAAAAAATAACTGTTGCCACCAGGAAGGGGGGAGTTGGGGAGCATCTTGCCACTGGAGAAATAGGGTTACTATAGAGATAACTATAAATATGACTACTAAGAATGCTGGAAACCCTATCTTGGACGAGGATTTTGATTGTCAAGACGGGGAGGGTGGGTAATATTTATTAAGCCTGTATCCACCATTGATGGGGAAGGGCTCTTGACTGACAGCTAGCACTTGAACTTGAAATGAGCCATTGGGGAAGGCTTAAGTCACTATGAAAGGGCCCATCCATCTTTTTACATATAAGTTTTAATGTTTCTATATTTAAGTTTTAATTTTATTTTATTTGAACATTACTTTTAAATTTCCTTTTTAATTAATGCTAGTTAGGAAAAGTGTTTTTTTGCTTGACATTGAGTAAGAGTATGAGTTTCCAAGGAACATTAGTTTATTTGTGGAGGATGTGACGTTGCCTTAGGTGTATTCCATAAGGCCAAAGGTTCGGTTAAGGATATTTTTAACCATACCAAACTAGTAGTAGTCATAGGAGTGTCAAAGAGAGAGAGAGAGTGTGTGTGTGTCAAATAGTTGTCAAAGAGTGTGAGTGTGTGTTTGGGTGTGTGTGTATAAATAAATGAAGCCTCAAAGAGAGGGGGGCAAGATTAAACGTTCACACCAACGTCTCCTTTTCTTTTTCAACCTCCTCTTTATATTACACAAACTCTTGCTGTGTGTACACTTGTGATCCTATACCACCTTCTTGCTTGTTGTGTGTGTGTGTGCGCGCGCTCTCTCTTGTACTTCTTCTTCACAGAGAGAGCATATATAGAGGCAGCAGCCATGGCCTCCCCCTCCAAGCAGCAGGTTATTACTGTGCTCCTCTATGGCAAGCTCTATTTACCTGCACTCTCTTTAGCTCTCCTCAGGCTTCACTTTCTCCATGACCCTCTCCTCTGCTCTGCAAGCTCTCATTCCAGCTATGGAGTCCCTCTTCTTGGTCTCCTTGCCCCACCTCTGGACAGCTTTTCTTAGCTGGATTACCCCCCCTTGCCTCTTCCTTCTCTTAAATGGCATCATCATGATCCTCACTGCTACTTCTGGTAGCTCTTCCAGGCCTCCTCCTTCAGAATTACCCTCTACCTTCCTTCCAAATTTGAAGAAATTTACTTGCAAAGATGCTGTCGCTTTTTCCGAGCCCCCTCCCGCTTCCGTAGATATCGCTGCTCCTCCCAGAATCGAGCCGGTTTTGCAACTTGAGGGTCCTATTGTTGACATTCCTCTTTCCCATCATTCCCTGCATGCACATGATGCAATTATGGAGGATATTCCTGAGGAGGTAATTTGTCATGGTGATTTTACTGATATTGATAACGATGATGATGACAACAAGAAAGAGCTGCGCATGATCTGTCAAGAAGCGCTCCAACAGACGATCGACGATATTGTCGTCGACGACAGGCTCGAAATCGATGGCAGTGATGATCCATTTAGCTCATCATGTGAGGAGGTTCTCAAGGGTGGATCTGAGCCTTCAACTCCTAAATATTCATCATCTTCTCCAGCTACTAAGGACAACATGAGAAGGTCTTTTTCAATTGATTCTGCTCCTTGCATAGACAATGCCGAAACTTCACCGGAGTATAATTTGAGCGAGGAGGCATTCAAGAAGAGGATTGAGGACTTATGCTTTTGTTCCTACCACATTTGGGGATAAATTATTTCAATTAAGAAGGCTTGCATCCATATCGTATACAAACCGATGATTGGTCTGTATACACAATGGTGGATGCGGATCCATAACGTATACGAACTGATCGTCGGACCGTATGTGTTATGGTAGCGCATTGGGTGCATTCGGAGAGCAAATACGCTCTCCGAATGCACCCATATGCGCATCTATAGCATATATGGACCGTCGATTGGTCCATCTGCACTATGGATGCGTATTTGGTGCATTTGGAGAGCAAATACACTCTTTGAATGCACCCAAATGCACATCCATAAATGTAAACGAACCGATGATCGGTCTGTATGTGCTATGGTAGTGCATTGGGAGTATTCCGAGAGCAAATAAGCTCTCCTAATGCACCCAAATGCATATCTATAACGCATACGGACCAACGATCGATTTGTATGCGCTATCGTAGCGCATGGGATGCATTCAAAGAGCAGATACGCTCTCCGAATGCACCCAAATGCGCATCCATAACGCATATGGATAGTCAATTGGTCCATATGCATTATGGATGCATATTTTGTGCATTCGGAGAGCAAATACGCTCTCTGAATGCACCCAAATGCGCATCCATAGTGTATATGGACCGCTCATTGGTTTATATACGTATTGGATGCATTTGAATAGCAAATACGCTCTTCGAATGCACCCAAATACGCATACATAGCGCATACGGACCGCCGAACAGTCTATATGCACTATGGTAGTGCATTTGATGCATTCGGAGAGCAAATAACTCTCCAAATGTGATGGATTGTGCATCTATAGTGCATACAGACCATCAATTGGTCTGTATGCACTATGGATGCGCATCCATAACGCATAAGGACCGATTACCAGACTGTATGTGCTATGGTAGCACATTGGGTGCATTCAAAGAGCAAATACACTCTCCCGATGCACTTGTATGTGCATCTATAATGCATATGAACCGTCGATTGGTCCATATGCACTATCCTAGCACATACAAATCGATGATCAGTTCATATGAGCTATGGACAGAGGATCGGTTTGTATGCACTATCGTAGTGTATTGGATGCATTCGAAGAGTAGATACACTCTTAGAATGCACCCAAATGCGCATCCATAGTGCATATGGATTGTCAATTGGTTCATATGCATTATGGATGTGCATTTCGTGCATTCGGAGAGCAAATACGCTCTTTGAATGCACCCAAATGCGCATCCATAATGCACATGGACTGTAAATTGGTCCATATGCGCTATGGATGCGTATTTCGTGCTTTTGGAGAGCAAATACGCCCTCCAAATGCACCCAAATGCGCATCCATAAACGCATACAGACCAATGATCGGTCTGTATACTCTATGGTAGTGCATTGGGAGCATTCAAAGAGCAAATACACTCTTCAAATGCACCCAAATGCGCATCCATAACGCATATGGGTCGACGATCAGTCTATATGTGCTATGGTAGCGCATTTGATGCATCTGGAGAGTAAATAAGCTCTCTGAATGCAAGCAATTGTGCATCCATAATGCATACAAACTGTTGATTAGTTCGTATGCACAATGGATGCACATCCATAATGCATACGGACCAATCGTTGGACCATATGTGCTATGGTAGTGCATTGGGAGTATTTGACGAGCAAATATGCTCTCCGAATGCACTGGTATATGTATCTAGAGCGTATATGGAGTGTTGATTGGTCCATATGCGCTATGGATGCACATTTTGTGCATTCGGAGAGCAAATACGCTCTCTGAATACACCCAAATTTGCATCCATAGCTCATACGGACCAACGATTGGTCCATATGAGCTATGGATGTGCATTTGATGCATTCAGAGAGAAAATACACTCTTTGAATGCACCCAAATACGTATCCATAGCGTATATGGACCAATATTTGGTCCGTATGCACTATCGTAGCACATTGGGTGCATTCAGAGAGCAAATATGCTCTCTAAATGTACCAAAATGCGCATCCATAACACATACGGATCGACGATCGGTTCGTATGCGCTATCGCAGCGCATTGGATGCATTTGGAGAGCAGATACACTCTCTCAATGCACCCAAATGCGCATCCTTATGTACTATGGATGTGCATTTGGTGCATTCGGAGAGCAAATACGCTCTCTGAATGCACGTGGATGCACATCTATAAACACATACGGACCAACAATTGGGCTGTATACGCTATAGTAGCGTATCGGGAGCATTCGAAGAGAAAATACGGTCCCCGAATGCACCTAAATGCCCATCCATAACACATACAGACCGATATTAATTTCTACGCTCAGAGAGTACCGGGATGTTTTTGCTTGGAGCTACAAAGATCTTAAGGGTGTGGACCCAGAGATATACCAACACACCATACCTATGAGAGAGGAGGCCAAGCCATCCAAACAACGTCCATACACGTATAACGATAACTTCGAAAGCAAGATTAAGGAAGAGATTGACAAGCTGCTTGCAGAGCTGAGTTTATCTACGAAATTGAGCATACCGAGTGGGTTTCACCGATTGTGGCAGTACCCAAGAAAAATGGAAAACTCAGAGTTTGTGTCAATCTGAAAAAAGTCAATGCCGCTACGGTTAGAGACCACTTTCCTCTTCCGATAACCGATCATGTTCTAGAGAGAGTAGCGGGCAAGAAAGCTTACCGAGTGGGGAGTGTTTGCTTACAGAGTCATGCCTTTTGGTCTGACTAATGCTCCAGCCACATTCCAGCGGTTGATGAGCCATGCGTTCAAAGAATACCTTCGTTTATTCCTAGAAATCTTCATGGATGATCTTTGTGTACACTCTGTGGACAGAGAGGAACACATTGGGCACCTAGAGAAAGTCTTTCAAAAGTGCCATGTGTATCAAATATGCCTTAACCCAGATAAATACAAATTTATGGTTAGGCAAGGGAAAATATTGGGCCATATTGTGTCACTCAATGGGATATCCACTGATGCTGACAAGATTGCTGTTATTGTTGAATTGCCAAGACCTCACAATGCAAAAGGAGTACAAGTGTTTATGGGTCACTGCGGTTACTATCGTAGATTCATCTACATGTATGCCGAGATCGCTAGACCTATGTATGCTCTTCTTATTGTATTTGAGTGGACGGAAGATTGTGAAAATGCTTTTGAGAAGTTGAAGCTGGCACTAGTGTCTGCTCCTATTCTTCGAGCACCAGAATGGAATACCATTTTTCATGTGCATATAGATGCATCGGCTTTTGCCGTTGGATGTGTTCTAGCTCAACCAGGCAACAAGGAGCTTGAGAAAAATTTGGACTTTCCAGTGTCCTATGCTAGTCGCCAACTCAACAGTGCAGAAAAGAACTATACGACCACGGAGAGAGAAGGCTTAGCAATGATTTACGCAATGAAGAAATTCAGGCATTACCTTTTGGCCAATAGATTTATCTTCTTTGTAGATCATCAAGCTTTACTTTACCTTGTGAACAAACCATGCGCAACCGGTAGAATCGTTAGATGGTTTGTTATCCTATTAGAATTTGACTTTGAAGTCACAGTGAAGAAAGGAAGAATGCATCAACCCGGGCAGACCACCTTTTACGGATTACGTCTGGAGAAGCCCCAACTGGTGTAGATGATGATATACCAGATGCCACGCTATTTCGAGTTGAAACAGCACCAAAATGGTCTGCAAGGATCATTGAAGTGTTGACAACAGGCTGGGTAAGCCAAGGTGGACTCACAACGAGCAATGTCACGGACACCGAGACTTGTTCTCTCTACAAACTTTTCTCAGGAAGGTTGTACAGACTAGGTCCAGAAGGAATCCTACGTTTATGCCCCAACCCTGAGCATTATGATGAGATACTCGAGCAAATGCATATTAGCATTGGAGGTTTCCATGTGTCAAGCAAGGATACGGTATGCAGGGTGCTATTGGATGGCAACTGGTGGCCGACATTGCGTGTAGATGCGGAACAATACGTGCGCAATTGTCCAATTTGCTCTCAAAGGAGACCGACTCCACATGCTACCTTGTTTTACATCTCCTCCACACCTCAGTGGTGCGCATACATAGTTCATTATCTACGCAACGGGCACACGGATAAAAAATTACCTGCTCACCGAAAGCGAGCAATAGAGATTGAGGCGAGAGATTACATTCTCATAGAGAATCAGCTCTACAAAAGGGGAAAAGACGGCAATCTGCGAACCTATGTATGTGAATCAGATTACTTAAAAGTGCTGATTTATGCTCATGCGGGACCAGGAGGCAGCCATTTCTCTGGGAAAACTACAGCAAAACTCATTCTCTGGTCAGGACTGTGGTGGCCAACAATCTTTCACGATGCCAATGAATACGTTAAAAGATGTGATGAATGCCAAAGGGTAAAACCACCAATAACATCAGATCAAATGCCGCTACGACCGATCCTAGCTATGAGAGCTTTTGCAAAGTGGGGCATAGATTTTTGTGGGACCAATCAAACCACCAGCACGTCACACTCATGCTGAGTATATAATTGTGGCCACGGATCATCTAACTAAGTGGGTACAAGTAAAAGCAACGGTCAAGAACGATGCTCGTACCACAGCCAAATTCTCGTATGAGTATGTGTTTGTACGCTATGGCTTACCTCTCGAAATTGTGAGTGATCAAGGAGTGCACTTCGTGAATGAAGTCATTGAGTTTCTACTTGTAGAATTCATGGTAATCCACAGACGCTCTGCACCCTATCATCCATAGGCAAATGGCCAAGCGGAAAGCACGAATAAAACGCTATGCATAGCACTCACTAAGGTAGTTGAGGGAAATCGAACTGATTGGGAACAAAAGTTACATTCTGTTCTTTGGGCCTATCGCACGGCTTACAACACATCAATTGGGACCACCCCATTCGATCTAGTCTTTGGGCTGAATGCTATTTTACCAATCGAGTTCCTGATTCCAACTTTACGAGTTGCCAAGCAATTGGATTGGACAGGTCATGAGTTCTCTGATCGCATAGATGAGCTTGAAAAGCTAGATGAGGATAGACTTATGGCACTTGTTGGAATCTACGCGAAAAAATGTCGACAGAAGCATTGGCATGACACCTATGTCAAAACAAGATGCTTTCGTGAAGGTGACTTAGTGCTCCTGTACACTTTAAAAAAACACAAAAGAAAACTGAAAATGGGAGATCTAGGTCCGTTTGTAATCAATACGTTGAGTGCAAGTGGAGCAGTAAGACTTGAAACACTCGAGGGTGAACAAATGACAAATTTCATCAATGGGAGTCGTTTGAAAAAGCATGAAGAACCGCTCACGTAGGAAATGCTTACCAAATTGAACGATGCCAAAAAACAAAAAGAAGCCTTAGAACAATTAAAGAAAGATGCACAGGAAGAGGCTAAACGACGGGTAGAACAAGCAAAACTTAGGCGCAGACAACTGCAAGTTGGAGCTATTAGAGCGGGAAATCCGACGGAATTGGATCGCTTCATATAGCCATTTCGGATAGACACTACCTTAATTCTAAAGAATGCATCTGTTACGATTCCAATCTTCATTGATTCGGGATCCGACACGACTATGATGTCCTATGACACATGGGTAGAAATAGGTCAACCAGAGTTGTTGCCAAACAGATTTCACAATTAAGAGCTTCAATAACATTTCAACCCAGTGCTTGGGAACTTGCTATGTGAAGATCCGGATTCAAGATCAGCATATGTATGAACTTTTTTATGTCGCTGATAAACACCAAGCGGTGGAACGCATTGCTTTAGGCAGGTACTGGATGTGGTCAACACGATTGGATTGGGAACTATGCCAATACACCATTCAGGTAAACTCGGTAACCTTAACAGGTCCCAGTTCTCAAGAGAAACCACAAGAAGGCCACAAATTTCCAAATGAATCCTCAACATCCACTTCAGAAGCTGCAACCATGCCAAAACATAAGATGGAGAAGAAAACCATAACCCCTGACTCAGCAGCACCTACAAGGAGGAGGAGGAGCATAAATTCATGGAACAAGGTCCAAGGAAGGGGGGAAAAACTTGTATGGGTGCCCAAGAACTCCATTCCACCAAAAAGGGAAGTTCCTCTTCCATCAGCACATCAAAGTATCAACCCTTCTGTAAGAAGAAAGACATGGCATCAACAGCCCACAACGAGCCATACACGCACCACATTACGGTGGGTACCAAAGAAGCTACTCCAAGCTCAAGGCTACTACAAAGGCTACACACAGTTGTGGCTTCCAAAGAAGACATCAATTCGGCCACAACCATCAAAGATGCAAACCCCACTAACTGCTAAGCCAGAGCCCTCGCCTACAAAGCAAAATGTTACCCAACAACTACTTCAAGAAAAGATCCAATATCCAAAGCAGCATTGGGTAATCAAAGCTGACTACAACAAGAAGAAGTACAAAGCGATAGAAGAGCTTCCAAAACCGCTTTTCAAGCCACCCACAGCTCTTACGCTCAAAACAGTTAAAGCTATCACTGAACAAAACTTCACGGCTTTAACTATAAGGGAGAAGGCGACATACCTGCAAGCATTGCTGTCACACACAACACCATGTATTCCAAGCAGTGTTCCACCAAGGGCAGATGATGATGATAAGGTGGAGGTATGTCTGCGTGACCTTGGGCCACAGTACAAACAGTTCAAGACTTCTATACAGATGAGGGAGAACATTTCAAACTTTTAGGATTTATGTTCTATGTTGATTGTGGAAGAGAAGAATTTGATGGGTGATGATACGTCTGCCTACAGGTCATTTAGAACAACAAGCCTTCTACACAAATTCGGGTAGAGGCAAAGGGTAGAGGTCAAGGTCATGGCCAAAATGGTGGCTCAACAGGTAATCCAAACTATAGTTGTTGACAACAGCAATAGTCAAATGAATCACAACAACAGTACACAGGTGGAAGAGGTCAAGTAAGAGACAGAGGGAATCAAAGAGGCCGTGGAAATATGCAAAGTGATGGAAGAACATGCTACTATTGTGGAAGAACTGGACATGTGCAGGTTGATTGCTTTAAGAAGTGAAATGATATGAGAAATGGTAGAGTGCAGCAAAACAATTATGCATCCTCTAATAGAAATAATGAGGATAATGAACACATGTTTGTTATGCAGCATGTATTGCACTCTATGTCTAATGATGTAGCCTCATGTAAAAATGATGTGTGGTATGTGGATTCAAGTGCATCAAGCCACATGACAAGTCATGGTGAGTGGTTCAAGGAAATGAAAAATCCTGAGAAGCAAGGATATGTTGAGACAGGTGATGCACGGCTTATCCTATTGCCCATGTTGGAGATGTGCCATTGTCGATGCAAGATGGCAAGGTGAAGTATCTTGCTGATTTATTACATGTTCCTCAGATTACAAAGAATCTGGTTTCTATTGGCTAGATGGTTGAACAAGATTTGCAGGTGTGATTTAACAGTGATGGTTGTTTTGTAGAAGACTTTAAAAACAAGTGCAGGTTTCCCACATGATAGACATATGAGTAGGAATGTGCTCGATATTGTGCGCTTTGATATATGGGGTCCTGCAAAGACCACATCTATGGGTGGCTACAAATATTATGACTTTCATTGATGACGGTGTGGGTTTACTTCATGAAGGACAAGAGTGAATTGTTCACTAATTTTTAAAATTTCAGAGTTATTGTTGAGAAGCAAATAGGGAAGTATGTAAAGTGCCTAAGGTTAGATGGAGGGGGAGAGTACTTCCCCAATGAGTTCTCTGATTACTTGTGAAAGAATGGAATTCAAAGATAGTTTTCATGTAGATATACTCCACAGCAAAATGGGGCCTGAGCAAAAAAAAAGGCACATTGTAGAGATAGCACGAGCATTGATGACAGAGAAGAATATGCCGTTTACATTATGAATAGGACTCAAGAAACCTGATTTGTGAAACTTGAAAGTGTTTGGATGTATTGCATATGTGCATGTACTAGATGAGTTACAAACAAAGTTAGACCCTAAAGCTGAAAAATGTGTGTTTATTGGGTACTCTCTTGAGCAAAAAGGATACATGTGTTATAATCCTACAACACGAAAGTTGAGAGTAACCAAGGATGTTGTGTTTGATGAAATGAGTTGTTGGTATGTTGTTGAAAAGGCTATTGGGGTTGATGTAAGTGAAAATGCAGTTGCACACAGGATGTATGTCAACAGTCTCAAAAATTGAGTGGACTTGATGAGTCCTCTAGTGGTGTTAAATCTACTTATAGACCTTGGAGTGGCAGATTGCGCACTCAAGAAAAATATGTTGGCTCAGGAAATGTATCTCAAAAGAGTTAAGAGAAAGTTGATGAGGGTCCAATCTTTTGAGACATTTCTGCAAGACATTCTATTGTTGATGGTGATTCGAGTGGCTTGGACATGAGCCTTGATGAGGAGCTTGGTATTCTAGCAATGAAAACTCCTCGTGGAAAAAAGTCTTTGAAAGGCATGAATGAAAAGCTCAGAAGGTCTGCAAGAATTAAGAAACCTGTGTAACGGTTAGTATATGATGGGTATGTGGAACATCATCGTGCTTCTATGGAAAAAGGCATATATGTTATTGAGCCCACTTGTTTTGATGAAGCTATTGAAAATGTGCATTAGAAGAAATCTATGGATGAGGAGATGGATGCATTGTATGCAAATGAAACTTAGGAATTGGTGTCATTGCCCAAAGGAAAGAAGTCCATAGGATGTAAGTGGGTGTATAAGGTGAAACATGACAATGATGGTAGTGTGAGTAGGTACAAGGCTAGATTTGTAGCCAAAGGTTATGCGCAAACATATTGCATTGACATTTTCTCCAGTTGCAAAGATGACAAAACTGTAAGATCTATGATTGCAGTGCTCTTGCAATGGCTACAGCTAAAGGCTGGTTTTACATCAAATGGATGTAAAGAATGATTTTTTGCATGGTGATTTGCAAGAAGAAGTCTATATGGATCAGCCACTTGGTTATGAAGATACAGGTCACCCTGAATATGTATGCAAGCTTTGAAAAGCATTCTATGGGCTAAAATAAGTCCCACGTGCATGGCATGATAAGATAGCTGAGTATCTTATCACTATTGGCTTTCGTATGGCTAATACAGATTACTCTTTGTATGTGCGAAAGAAAGATAGCGGTATTGTGATCATTACCACATATGTAGATGATCTCATTGTTGGGGGTGATAGTTTGGATGAGATTGAGCATGCCAAGGGTTTGTTGAAAAAGAAGTTTGGCATGAAAGACTTAGGAGATCTGTACTACTTTTTGGGCATTGAGGTCATTCGCACACCTAAGGGTCACAGAGGCAGTATGTGTTGGATACGTTGTCCAAGTATGGGATGGCTGATTGCAAGCCAATTTCAGTGCCATTGGATCAAAATGGAAAAATCAACACGGATACGGATTATGCGTTGGAGGACCCCACTATGTATAGGAAAATGGTCGACATCCTGGTTTATGTCATGATTAGCAGGCTAGTGAGTTACATGAACATTGTGGCATTCACTCTACTGGCAAGTTTGGTAGCTGACATTGACATATATTTGCTAGGGATTCTATAGCTAGAATACACCGACTAGTCCTACCTACCCTCTTCATTCTAGCATGTTCACATTATGGACTGCTTGTATATACTCTAGTGTGTGAGAGTATTTTGGTTATCTCTTTTGTAGACCTCTTTTGTGAAGAAGAAGAAGAAGAAGAAGAATAGGATTTCTAGCTTCTCTCTTGTGTATTCTATTCTAGGGTTTTCTGTGTGTGTGTTCTTGCAAGAGCTCAAGCTCTCCTCTCCCTTGTATCTTTTCTCTACAAGTGTCCTAGCCACATCCCTATAGGTGTAATCAATGAGATTCACTCACGTGATAATGTCCTTGTGGTGCAAATAAATGTAGTTGTAGCCCCAGTCTTGACTAACTTTCATTTGTTGCATAAAAGGCCTTTCTCATATCATTAGGATCTTGTCCAAAATCCACTGCTGCAAAAGTGTGCTTGTTCTCTATTCCACAAGATCTCACCAACTACCTTTTCTAACAGCCCAAGTGGTCACTCTAAATTTCCATCTGCCAACTGATCCATTCTGGTTTTGTGTAATGCATGATCCCCCCATTTTCGCTACATGGCTTTAGTAGCAATTCTGATGCCGGCTCTGGTGTCTAATATAGCCATGGTTTTTTGTGTTTTCCAATGTGATAGGAAGCATGGCATTGTCCCTATCCTTTTTGTATCGATTTACCTTGTTAAGAGGTACTTTTTGAATTGAGTGATTTGGCCCAACAACAGCTTTGGCAAAGGTTTCTCCGTGTTCATTTAGGTAGCCCTATGATTGCAACATCTTTGAGACTTGCTTCCACATTTTTTACCTTGCCTTAAGAAAATCCATTAAAGGTGGAGTAGTTGTTACGGGTGCGGAAAGTATAGTGTGTAGATTTGATGTATCCTTCACTACAGGTGTTACAAAATGGAAAGAGGCCATTGGTAAGATGTCCATAATCGTTTCCATATTTCCTAGAAAAGAAGGCAATATGGCTAAAGTATTAGCTTGACTAAGTGCATCCCCATTCTCACTTTCCATACCTTTTACACGTGTAAAGGACTTTAAGAGTTGTATTTCCGAGAAGGGTGCAGAGGCATATGACATCCCCTCCTTCTCCTTGAGTTCTCTCACTTCTTTCCAAAGTTATGCAATGCATTCCTGTTGTAAAGATGAAATTTCCATCAACTCCTCACTGAGAGGTCTCTCATCCATGCTCATCTACTCTTGTCTCTGACACCTCAAGGATAGTCTCTAACCCTGGATTCTGTATACTTGTTTGCGGGACTTGGTAGGGGTGGACCCTCTAAGAAAGTTTGAGTATCACAAATAAGGGCATGATTCCTCATAAGGTGTTGAGCTTGATATCTCAACCCTCCCCCTCAAGCTCAACGCTATCTCTCATACTCCAAGCATCGCTCAAAATTGCCGCAGCTTCTCTGCTCCAAGGGCCTTTGTGAAGATATCTACAACCTGCTCATCGGTCCTCACATACATGAGGTCTATGTCACTAGCCAAGACCCTCTCCCTAATGAAATGTAGTGCACCTCAATGTGCTTTTTCCTCGCTTGGAACACTGGGTTTTGTGCTACTGTATGCTGCTAAGGTTGTCACAATGGATGACAACCGGTGCCTGTACCTGCATCCCCAAATCTCCAAGTAGCATCTGCAACCATGTTACCTCACATTCCACCACTGTAGCACCCATGTACTCTGCCTCTACAATCTTAGGGTCATACCTCTTGTGTTAGGCACATGGGTGTGCTCGAACATAGGTGCGTCAAACCTTAAAGGCTTGAGTTCTTGGAAGTTCCATGTTTTTGGTGCACTAGTCTCTCCATAGAACTAATAATCGTTATATATACTAAGGAAAAGTTTCTAAGGTCAGTGGAATTGAGTCTTGCATACTCTTTTCCTTTGGCGTCATAATATTGGTATGACATGTCCAACAATCTCCTACAGACATATAACGTATTCTCTAGCGGATGCTCTATGTGTGCATTCTCAAGGGTTGTAAAGTAGTTGTGTTCAGCATCTTTGTACAACACCTTTTTGGGTCAAACATTTTAAACCTATGAACTCAAATTGTTCCTTCAAAGTCAATGTTTTGATGATAGCTTCTTTTTTAGGTGCTTCAAAATTCAAATGATATGAAGACTTACCTGGCCTTTCTCGTGTCCAAGATGGTTCTTCCCTTATTGAATGTTTGATTGGAATGGGGTGATGATGGATGGCTGGTACAATCTATCAGTAGCAGCTATTGAGTTTTGTGTACACAAAAGAAGCGGCGAGAGAGGAGTTTTGGCCTTTGGGAGCAGCTATTGATTTTTGTGTACACGAAAGAAACAACAAGAGAGGAGTAGTTTTGGCATTTGGGGAGGGCATAGTGTGGAGGCCAACAACTACCTCAAAACTAGTTAAAAATTTAAGATTGCCTGCCTTTTAGGACATTAAAAAGAGAATAGTTAAGAAAACATAAAAGAAAAAAAAATTAAAAATGGTAAATATTTAAAGGCAAATGTTCTTCAATAGATTTCAATTAATGGCAATTCTAATTATATGTATCCATTATAGAAAATAAGATTAAGTAGATTTTTATGCTAGTTTAGGATTTGAGTATCAACATTATGTTGGGATAAAAACTAAATTTTGAGAATATATATAGCCATTATGGAAATTTAGTGAAAAGCGAGCTTTCACCCTTTTTGAGTCATAACTTTATTTTTCTTTCATCTAAGAGAGAGATACTCAAAGTATGTACTGTAAAATATATTTACAATTCTAGTAAGACGACCATCAGGCAAGTTCAAGGATATGCATGTTTAGACAAAAATTTGCTAGTAGGTATGGGCTCATATTATGCTTATGACTAAGCTTCCTTAGAACAAGATTTCCATGATCATTATCCACATGATAGTTTTTCTCCTCTTTGAGGAGCTTGGGGGATGAAGAACAGATGATGGACTGCCGGTCTCGGGGCTTTTAACTAGCAGCAGACTGGAACATTAAAAAATCTCTGTTGATGCTCGCTCTAGTGTCGAGCTTGCTCCCCTCTCATCAACAAAGGGTTTCCAGGAATCTGCCGGGTCTTCAATTGAAGTGCATGTCCGTGCCTTGGATATGACTGGACTCACTGGAGAAGTACACTCCAACTTTGAGAGTATTTAATGTCCCATACCATTAAATATCCTCAACGGTGTTAAGAGTATTTAATGTCCCATACCATTAAATATTCTCAACAACTGTTGTCAGGTATATCAGCAAACTGCTTTTCCATAAAATTTATCAAATCACTCAGCCACATATGGTAGAGGGTGTAAGATCCTGGCCCCGACTTATTACACACCATCATGTGTGTACAATATCCTGTGCTTGTACTAGCTCGTAGCTTCTTTTCGTGATTCATATCCCATAACTGGATAATCAAGAAATGGAACCATCTTACCTTAACACGTTCTCGAGTAATAGTGACAAGGCAATGCGCACGAGTCACAAATGTACAACGTTTGTAACATTAATGGAAAAATTGTAATCCACATCCATCATCAATTGTGGAAGATTAAAACAACATACCGAAGTTGTAGCAGTGCCTATGCATACTCGTGTGTTACGGAACACTGATGGCCTTGCCAGTCTAAAAAAGAAATGCTGCTGATCCAAGTATAGACAAGGATGTAGCATGACAGATTCACCTTGAGTCTTCAACATTTCAGCCCTCTTAGACCAAAATGTTCGTAGGAGACAGCCAGACACGAGTCACAGTCTATCTAAACAGTCTTACTGTCATGTAATTGCAACCATCTTGCATCTTGGATGCATCATCTGCTACAAGAGGTTGACAAAATAGGAGTAGTAGTTCTATACATAAAAACATAACCCCGCATCCAAGCCCTTCTTGTTATCTTGCGATCTTATTCTTATGCACCAAACCTATGGCTATGAGTTCTATAGGCGCATTCTTGCATCAAACTTGTTGTCATGTTTGACAAAGAGCCATCTTATGCCCTTTCAACCCAAACAACAGATAAGGTAATCCATGCCTTGCATGAATGTAGCCCATGCCATGCATGGCTATTGTTTTGCAATCCAACGATTCTGCATGTGCACTTGCAGCCTTGCAGCTCATGTATCGGTGCAAGAAAGATAAACATAAAAAATTGACATAAACATCATGAGTACCTGGTAAAAACTTGTTCAATACCACTCTTGAAGTACACCAATTGTGTGTCATTTTGCACCTACGTAACCGATCCTTCTCACTTGTAAACCATCATGAATCTGCAAGTTCCATATTTCACCTAGCACCTTTCCATGCCATGCATTGGCGACTAGGACCTAGTACCCATCGTTGCTGCGCTACAGCCTCTTGATAAAGTGGTACAACTGCAGTAACACAACATTTGTGTGGTTCTTCACCATGAATAACATTTACCATAGAATACCTAGACAAAGCGCCCATCTTGAGTCGTTGCACCATGTGCATTGACTTCTTCTATATGAAACCTCCATCTTGAGTCGTTGCACCATGTGCATTGACTTCTTCCATACAAAACCTCCATCTTGAGTTGTTGCACCATGTGCATTGACTTCTTCTTCCCTTTGGAAGAAGTCTTTTTTTTGTAAAAGTTGTGCCCTTGCATATCGGCAAGAACAACCTCCACTTGACTAACTCCTTCATAAGTTGCCATCGTACTTGTATGATGCTTTGATCTCCACTCAAAAGCAAAAATAAAACAAAAACATGAAAAGAACATATACTTTTTTCTTTAGGGTCTCGTGACCCAAATCCTAACCCATGGCTAGATGTGATATGTAAACTCTCTCAGAGGGTGTTACACATCTATACATACATATGTTGTCATAGGCGTGTCGTACATCCCTACACCTACACACACATACACATATGTATGTTGTGTTTTAGGGATATTTAGCCCCCTCTTAGGGTATCCCACCCCTTTCCATACCTACACACATCCTTATGTGTCATGTGGGATACATGCACACACATCCCTATATGTGTCGTGTGATATCCTTCTTGTGTGATGCCCCCCCTGGGGTATTCTGCACACATGTATATACACACACTATCGTATGTGTGTGTTCTTGTGTGTGATGTCTCCCTTGGGATGTCCTACATACGTACATACACACACATTTTGATATGTGTGCATTCTTGTGTGTGACGCCCCCCTTGGGGTGTCCTACACACGTACATACACAGACATTTCTATATGTGTGCGTTCTTGTGTGTGACACCCCCTTGGGGTGTCCTACACACGTACATACACACACATTTCTATATGTGTGCGTTCTTGTGTGTGACACCCCCCTTGAGGTGTCCTACACACGTACTACACACGCACTCTCTCATAGGTGTGTAAGAACCTGTGTCTGCCATTTTGCCAATGCAGAATAAGTGCAAATTGTCGATGAAGTGGCCCTTTGGCCGTCATCTTCTTGAAAAAAAGCTTCTTTGCTTTAAAAATGTTGCTTTTGTGCTTTTTTGGAAAACCTTGTAAAAAACAAGAGGATGAGCACAAAAAGCAAAATAAATACCGAGAAAACATACCTGTAGATATATTTCGTGAAGGCTTCCTCCTTACTTCATGCACATGGCATGCACATGCAAAAACTTCATCCTTAGAAGAAAATAGAGTTCTAATAAAAACTATGTCTAGAAAGTGAAAAGAAAGGGTTTAAACTTCCCCTTGGAAATAGAGCTTTCACTTTCACTTCTAGCATACATGGTTATAGAAGAAACTATATTTCTTTAAACTCAAAAGTAAAAAGAAAGGGTAGTAGGCTTCCCCTTGGGCTTAGAGTCTTCCCTTTTTCTTCAAAACTATATAGTTCTCTTAGAAACTATGTTTATGCAAACTCAAAAGTGAAAAAGAAGGGTTGAAGGCCTCCCCTTGGGCCTGGAGCCTTCTCTTTTGACCTTAAGTATAGTATCTTTCCTGGTATAAACAACCAAGGAGATTGGCCTAGTGGTAAAACACTAGCCTCTCTCCTAGAGTGGGTGGGTTCAAAACCCTTCCTCTTGCAAGACTTAGGGGAGGCTTCCTACGCGCGCAGCCAACGGCACCAACAAAGCCTCGACGTCGTAGTCTGCCGTTGTCAATGCCGGTCTATGCCTTGGTCACCACCTTGGGCGTCCGCTGTGGTGGTCGCTAGAAGGAACTGGTATGCCTTGGTCGCCGCCTTAGGCGTCCGCTGTGGTGGTCGCTAGAAGGAGCTCGTATGCCTTGGTCGCCGCCTTAGGCGTCCGCTGTGGTGGTCGCTAGAAGGAGCTAGTGAAGCGTCGACGATCGCCGTGCTCCGCACGCCTCCCTCCTTTTGTTGCTTGCCATCCTGTGTGCCTCCCGGTCCTGTTTTGCACATTGCTGCGTGTGCGTGCTTCCTCTCCGTCTTGTGTGCTGCTCTGTAGATCCGCGCGTGCGTCTGCTTTTCTCTGTGCGCTTTTCCATGCCTCAAAAAGTCACCTGCTCTGATATCAATTTAAGACTAGGGGTAGTGAACCATGCGATTAACCACCCAACCATGTCCTTATAAAGCCCCTGGCCGGCCCCCCTTGGCCCTCGGCCTTGGCCCTTCCACACTAAGGATGCCCAATTAACTGCATGGCAGGGCCGTGCCCTAGGACCCGTGTCCTCACATGTAAGATAGAAAGTTTGAAAGAACTAGAGTGAGAATGAAAATGAGAAGAAACTTGTAAAGGCTTGTGCATGAATGACATGTGGTGCTTGAAGTTTGGGCCTTCTCGTAATAACTGTAGTTCATCTTGAAAAATGATGACAATAAAATGTCATAATTGCCCAAAAATCTCCCGAATGTACTTTTCATTTGATTTTCCTTTTTCTCTTGATTTCCAAAATAAATTTGCGTATCAAAAATACCAATTACTACCATTTCAAATTCCAATTGTCATCACCCTTCTGGTTGATTGTTGGCGTTAGTTGTCGCTGTCGCTTGTGGTTGATCTTTGAAGGGACATGGCAGCATCTTTCCAAAGTATGGTTTCAGTCGGTATCCATTCACCACTTTTTGTAGGACTGTGCCATCTATCTGGCCGCCGATAGGAATGTTCTATCACTAATCTTCTTGAATATCCAGTATGTCCATATCCATCGGAGTTGGAGTTCGCCTGGTAGCCTGCCTAACTTGGTGTTGAATAGTAAGACCAGTGTCTTTTCCTTGAGGAATTTAATCTTTGAGTGTCGATCTGTGTCAGTACTTCTCTCCATTGCTTGCCCCCACCTGCTTGTTGCAGTATGTGCGATGGCATGGCTGAAGGCGATGCTTGGGGGGAGGTCACTTGGTAACATGTAACATAGCACGTGCGTTATGGACGGGGATATATGTAATAGGGATATCAATACATTTTTTACATGGAAGAGGGTCTTTTAAATACATGTTATTTGTACATGTTTTAACACACGTGCTATATAGGAATTATATAGAGTGAACTCCCCGAGAGGCAATGGTCCTTGTCTCGTGAATTGGGTAAAAAATATTAGTGCCTGATGCATGGTCTCGATTGACCCTATTATGTTTGAAAAGTAAATTCAATAAAAATATATGATGCAGTGTAAAGAAAAAAAGGGGTCCTGGAGCATTGTGGTCCAAGGGCTTTTTCTAACGAGGTTGGTGCACTCCTCCTCACATTTTATTATATTTCTATAGATGGATTTATTATCTTTTTAAAGATGGATAAACTAGTGCCTGATGCATGGTCCTGATTGACCCTATTATGTTTGAAAAGAAAATTCAATAAAAATATATGATGTGCAAAGAAAAAAAGGGGTTTAGGAGCATTATGGTCCAAGGACTTTTGCGGACGAGGCTGGTGCAGTCATCCTCACATTTTATTATCTTTTATAGATGGATTTATTATCTTTTTATAGATGGATATATTAGTGCCTAATGCATGGTCTTGATTGACCCTATTATGTTTGAAAAGAAAATTTAATAAAAATATATGATGTGCAAAGAAAAAAGGAGGACTTGGAGAATTGTGGTCTAAGGGCTTTTGCTGACGAGGCTAGTGCACTCATCCTCATATTTTATTATCCTTTTATAGATGGATATATACATGGTGTAGCCCATAGAGCAGGTGTTGTAGTGTAAGGCATGTTCTTGTATGTGGGTTGTGTTTGGTGTTGAAGCTTGTGTTGACTTGCCATACCTATCATAAAATTTGATGCATCTATGTGAACATGGAAGATCAGATTACAATATGGTGATTTGAGTATTGGAGTAGTAGTGAAAGCCTTCTTCAAATTTTTTAAAGAACCTTCACACTCCTTAGTCCATATGAAAATAGTTAACAAGACATAAGCTATTATGACATACATGTATATAAATATGTGATAATATCCATAGTTTCCTATAAATATTTGCACTTCCTTAGGATTATTTAGCCTTGGTAATCCCACAATGATCATGATCTTTTCAAAATAAGTTGAGATGCTAATTTTAGGGACTATGTGGTCCAATATTTTGCCTTGTCAAAACATAAATATGCAATTATCGAGACAAATCTTGTAGACACTAAACTTTTTGAAGATCAATCTTGCATGAATAATGTGTTGAGATCTCTCTCCTGAATGTATACATAAGTAATCCATGTAGACCTCTAGAAAATCTCTTAAGTATTTCTTAAAGGCATGATTCATTGAGGATTCATTAGCCTTTGAAATGTGATAGGAGCATTAGTTAGACCAAATGGCATGACTCTATAAGAAAATATTCCCCATTCTGTGGGGAACATTGTCTTGTGTTGATCTTTAAACCTTGACCGCTTTCATACATGGGCGTACAACCTTAGTAAGTGAGGGAATAGACAGAAAGTCCTTATCTCTTTAGCAATACATTCTTTTATAGAAGTGCTACTAAACCTTGACCACTTTCATACACGGGCGTACAACCTAGTAAGTGAGTGTAGCTAATAAAAATTGGAACTCCTTTTTAGAGCCCACATGGGCTAGGAATAATTGCATTGCACTTTGGCCTAAAATATGATTGAGTCTTTGAGTTCCAGTGGCCTTATTCCAACTCACTTACACACCTTCCCGCACAAGATGTAAATAAATCACTTATTCTTTGTTAGGCATCCAATCAATGAAGTTGAGGGTTCAAATAAAAGAAAGTGATGTGAAATTCACAATGAATGAACCCACTTATCTTTTTGAATCTGTTTGAGTCAAAAAATAGTAAAAATACTATTTTTATCATTTTTGTAGCTCCGATTTTAGGCCTATTCCGGACACTACAAGAGAATCGTGTTATATCGGCGTGCCGATAATGCGAAATGGCGGGAGCACCGATATTTGCGCCGATATGCATGCCGATATTACACGTCGATATATGCGCCCATATACGCGTCGGTATCGAGCGCTGATATACATGCCGATATGCGCGTCAAAAATCGTGCCGAAAATCGAAAAAAAATAAAAAAAAATGAAACATTTAAAAAAAATTCCATAATCATGTTTACAATCATTTTTAATGTTTTTGGGCCTTTTGAGCTCATTTCTCATGTTAGAATTGTTAAAAAAAAGAGTATTTTGGAAGTTAGAAAAAATATCTACCTATTTCACAACATTTGAATTTTGTTGATGCATAATTAACAATCATGTAGGGAAGAGTCTAATTGATATCAATTTGATACAATTACCACAAATTAGATAAGATTTGAGTTCAATTAACAAAAAATAAGTCATATTGAGTCTAATTAATATCTATTCATATTAATTGAACTTAATTGATCATTAGGGTAAGGTCTTATCTTAATTTTTTGATTTTGGATGGTAACAAAAATTAACACACACGAGCTCCTATGTCCCTCCCCCGTATTTGCAAAGTTTGGTTACCATCCGATGTCAAAAAGGTAAGATTCGGCCGTACCCTGAGACGAATTTTAGAGAAAGTTTAAAAAAAAGCCAAGTTGAGAGAGAGAGTGGAAAGAAAGTAAAAAATTGATGCTTTTTCTCTTCCGTGTGCGCTAGCAGCCAGCGATTGAGGACAACCACTCGTGGGTTGTCAAATCGCCTCATGGCGGCCCTATAGAAGCACAAGCGCGTGAGGCCTTTCCATGAACTCTCCTCCGATTCCTTTCCCTCCGCGATGTCCAGGTTGTGAACGTGAATTTTTGTGGTGTACTTTAAAGCTTTGGATGCAGCTGCTTTGTTATACTTTTGGACCTGCATGTTATGACGTATGTGTTCGGGTTCACATGCAAGAAACATGCTAGATAAGGATTAACAGTAAAAGCATAGTGGTGTATTGCATTCTCAAAGTACATAGCTATGTTCCAAGGTACACTCAAGAGTTGTTACTCTAAGAACTTGGCAAACACATATATACATGAGAGTTATGTCACCAAGACATAGTAGTAGCCTTGAAACTTAACAAGTTATTTCGAATTACCATCGTTAGTACGGTTTAGTGGGCCATACCTACCGAGTAGTAGTAGTAGCCTTGAAACTTAACAAGTTATTTCGAATTACCATCGTTAGTACGGTTTAGTGGGCCATACCTACCGAGTATGGGTAGGAAAGCAATAGTTGACCACTGACTACAGGGATTTTATGTTATGGACACATGGAGACTCAGATTACATAGTGGAATTTAACTTTGCAAGATAGCATTGTTATGAAACTTCCTATCGTATGTAATTTTTTAAAGCTTTATTTTAATTAAAGCTATGATGTTCGGCAAGTTTTGTATCTGTAGCAGGAGTGTGAATAGAGATCTAACCTATTTTGAGTGTACTGGCCTAATTTTTAACCAAGAATTTTTAAACATGGTTGTTCCGAGACTAACTTGTGAGAGTGTAGCTTCGGAAACACGTTCAGTTTCCAAGATTTGATGGGTTTAGGCAAAGCTTCGACTAGGACGCTAGTCAGTGAAGTTCTTATTTATCTATGTATGCATACAGATGTTGTCTATTCCCTGGACCGAGTTATTGGTCCCTAGTCTCGATTAGAGTTATACTTTTCGAGAAGTAGTTTCAGTTTGTGGCCTATGGTTAGCCATTGGCATTTACTTTTTCTGATAGATCGCGACAGATCCACAAACTGGTGCTTTGTAGTATTCGTAGCACGGGTATGGGTTGTATCATGGTGGTATGGGATGCCATGATATATCGCATGCAGCGGGGTTATGCCAAACTCTCCAGTTACCTTTCGGACTTTGCGCCTACAAACACAAGATTATTCGTCGTTATGGAGGATAACATTTTATACTTGGTATAGGCAGCAATAGATGCTAGCTTACGTCGCAGATATGTCTGTTGGGGAAGTATTTCCCAAGATCCAAGGTATGATTGTTTGGGTTTTCCAAGTTAGAAGAGTCAGAATTAGCTTTTCAAGTGTGAAAAGCATATTTTCAAACTTTCCAAGTTTAGGAAGGTTAGATTGTTTGGGCTTTCCAAGTTAGGAGAGATAGAATTAGATTTTCGAGTGTGAAAAGCAGATTTTCAACTTTTCGCATTTAAAAGGGTTAGATTGTTTGGGCTTTCCAAGTCAGGAGAGTCAGAATTAGCTTTTCGAGTATGAAAAGCACATTTTCAAACTTTTCGAGTTTAGGAAGGCTAGATTATTTGGGCTTTCCAACTCACGAGAGTCAGAGTTAGCTTTTCGAGTGTGAAAAGCAGAGTTTCAAACTTTCCGAGTTTGGGATGACTTCACTTCCAAGTTAGGAAGTACATGTTTGATGATCTTTCCTAGTTTGGAAAGCTTTCCTAGTGTGGAAAGAGACTACTGTTGTGTTCTCTATGTTCTGACTTCAGTTTTTTCCCAAACATTGGGTTTTTTCCCTAGAGTAAGGACATCCACAACAAAACATGATAGTCAATTCGCAGATACTTTTGTTAGGGATAACTCTTTAGGAGGACAGTTGTTACTTACCTTGGGTATTGGTAGCATAGTTACTTACCTTGGGTACTAGTAGCATTGTTAGTGTAGAGTTTCCCAGATGGATCATTTGACACAATTGTTTTTTGACTAGGATTTCATGCTCATGTGTTGTTTTTTGAGCAAGATGATCTCCTGGTAGAATTGTCCTCGAGACTATTGGTTTCGACCAATAGTGGGTCGTTTCTAGTGTTGCGAGAGTTGACTACTTCATTTTTGTGAGCTCAGGAGTGAACTATTAAGGAAGGGGAGTATGTCATGTGCACGCTAGGGGCAAGCAGGCAAGGACAGGCTAGAGTGCTATCCATGGGAACATGGATCAACAAGATTGCTTTTTGCTTTTGTGCTTTTCTTGGCAGGCGCTTTTTCCCAGTTAGTATAAAAGGGGGTGTCAGGGCCATAGTTTAGCACACTAGCCAGAGGAGGCTTGGAGCGTGGAGCCAGCGTTAAGGCAATCGCCCCACAGTATGGGACGTCAAGGGCATGGCTTGGCCTGCGAAGCGTTTGGCAGATGCCACGAGGACCTCTAGCCCAGGCTCGGTGGGGACAGCCAGAGTTGGTGAGCCTTGCTCACGGCTGTCATGGTCGGGTGGCGAGTTAGCCTACACCCAGATTCTTCTTCACTCTCTATGGTTAGGGTTTGCTGTGTGTTCTTGTGTTTCATCTGTTTTGCAGGTTTGCATCTCAGGGAGGTCCGGGGCCATGATACATCCACAAGACTATATAACCATCAATTCCATCAAACATAATATGGACTAGATACTATGACATCCCCACTAACGTCATCAATGCCCAATAGAGGGTGTAGACATAGTCACAAGGGATGGGGTACATGTTACCATATTATAGTAGTGATGTGTGTGAACACACTTAGGACCGCCGGGGCACTTTTTCCCTCACTAGGAGGTTTTTTCCCCCGTGCATTGTATATACGCCCATTATCTTCTAGGGCTTGTTATCTTTCATTTTTGGCACTCATAATACACGACTGTGTTGTGCTCAAGCTTCCTCATCTTCTTGAAGTTGTGTGTGCATTCCTGCAACCCTAATTCCAACAATTGGTATCAGAGCAGGCTTCCTCCTCCCGGGCAGCATCACCGGCACCTGCCGCTTCATCTCCTCCGATTGCGACGAGGTTTCACGAGCGTCTGCAGGTTAGTATATGCCGTGGGAGAGCCCGCAGGGCTTGGTCGTTTCAGAATTTTGATCTGGAGTCATTTCGCCCTCCGTTTTTGCATTCCAAGTACTGCGCAGGCAAAATCGTCCTACTGTGCAGATTTTCTGTCAAGATTAAAATCTGCAGGACAGGTGCCCATTCGTCTGTTTTGGGCTGTGCTACATAGCACAGGTCGATTTTATACAGGTTTACCTCTTACAGACAGCATTTACATCTAGTAGTACAGTCATTGGCCATGGCTGACAACAATGATGTATTCCGCATGTTGGCTGCTGAGGATAAGTTGGATGGCACCAACTATCCATTGTGGGCATATATGATGCGACATGTATTGGTAGCAAAGGGGTTATGGAACATTGTGCAGGGTATTGATGCACGTCCTATTGTGGCTGGGAATGCTGCAAACACATCAGAAACAGGTACTGTTGATGATGGTGCAGGCACAAGTGCTGTAGCAGCTGTTCGAGAACCACCACTTTCAGCAGAGCAGATTCGTTGGGATGGTAGAGATGCGCAGGCTCATGCCTTGATTGCGCTGTCTGTCAAACGTACCATTATCCCACATATTCGCTCCTGCAGGACTTCTAAGGATGCTTGGGATGTACTTGCCACATTGTATCAGGCAAGAAATGAGGCTCGTGTTGCTTACCTCCGAAAACAGTTGGAGAGTGAGCATATGAACGAAGGTGATTCTATGGATAGCTTTTTGACAAAGATCAAGGATTTCAAAGAGCAGCTCATTTCTGCAGATGAAATCCTGTCAGACAGTTCACTTGTGCAGACTGTTTTGAATGGTCTACCAGATTCTTATCAGGGTTTTGCTTCCACTCTTCGCTTGATGATGAAAGGCAATCCCAATGCCTTATCATTTGAGGAGTTAGTTTCTGTTTTGCTGCAAGAAGACCAGTCAAGGCAAAACAGGAATATTATGCGTGTCGCAGATCAAGCTTTCGTTGCTAGTCAGAGAAGCGGGAAAGGTAAAGCTGGCTTTTCTTCTAGTAAGCAAAAATCTGCAAATGCTGCGCAACCAAAGAAGGAAGACAAAGATGAGAAGAAGGGTGACAAACAGAAGACATTTTGCAAGTACTGTAAGGGAAATGATCATGTCATCAAAGCGTGTCCTAAGCTGGCTGCGAAAGAGGCTAAGAAGAAAGAGGCTGGTATGGCTGTTGCAGATGCCTCTCCTTCTAACAATGAATCTGCTAATGTTGTGCTAGATACAGAATGGGCATTCAATGCGCAGTGCAGTTATGACCCATCTTTGCATGACACATGTATGTCTGCAGTAGATTCAGATGTATGGTACTTTGACAGTGGTGCCACTAAGCATATCACCTCGCAGCGCAGTTTATTCACTTTCCTTGAGTCTGCTCCCACAGGGAATACTGTCACTTGTGCCAATAACTCCTCTTATCCCGTTAAAGGAGTTGGACAGATTGTGCTGAATGTTGCAAATGGCAACACCTTTACACTTTTTGATGCATTGTATGTGCCAGGGATCAAAAAGAATCTGCTGTCAGTCTCCGCATTTGCCAAAACAGGTTTGGTTGTAAAATTTGTGGATGACAGATGTACTATTCATGATCTCTCTTGTGGTGACATCATTGTAGCATCTGGTTCACTATGTCGAGGGCTGTATAAGCTCAATATGGATGGCAAATGTGTAGAGGATTCAGCATGTGCTATTATGGATACGCAGGCTATTTCAAATGCAAAACTGTGGCATGCACGTTTTGGTCATCTGAATTTTGCAAGTTTGCTGCGCCTGCAGAAATCTGAAATGGTGTCTTCTTTGCCTAAGCTTGAGGCACCTGTCAAGCATGTTTGTGAGGGCTGCATATTGGGTAAAATGCAGCGTGCTTCCTTTCCCAAAGATGGATCAGTGAGAGCTGAACGCAGATTGCAGCTTGTTCACAGTGATGTTTGTGGTCCCATGCAAACTCCATCATTTGGAAACTACCTTTACTTCGTGACTTTCATTGATGATTTTACCAGGCATGCATGGGTATATCCTTTGAAGGCAAAGTCCGAAGTGTTTTTGTGCTTCAAACAGTTTTTGGTTATGGCTGAAAATGTGTCAGAAAGTAAGATGGGCACCCTCCGTTCAGATCGAGGGGGGGAGTATATGTCTTCAGAATTTAATGCATTTCTGGCTGAGCGTGGGATAAAACACCAATGTACAGTGCCGTATACACCACAGCAAAATGGTGTGGCTGAGAGAAAAAACAGGTCTCTCATGGAAATGGCAAGATGTATGGTTAAGAGTCAAAGTCTTCCACATGGTTTTTGGCTTGAGGCTGTCATGTGTGCCACTTATGTACTAAACAGGTGTCCCACCAAAGCATTACAGGTTGTCACTCCATATGAGGCTTGGCATGGCCGCAAGCCATCTGTTGGCCATTTACGTGTTTTTGGTTGCCTGGCATATGCATTAGTGCCTGTGCAACATCGCAGAAAATTGGATGACAAAGCTGTCAAATGTATTTTTGTTGGATATAGTGCTGAGAGCAAAGGCTATCGTTTGTATCATCCACAGACAAAGCGCATTTTGGTTAGCCGTGATGTTGTATTTGTGGAAGATGCAGTTCAGCCCTTGGTTTCATGTACTAAGGAGACAGATATCAGCTCACGTGATGTCTATGATACATTGTTGCCTCTTTTCAGTGGTGCACAGTCAAGTGCAATACCTCATGAGGCAGTTTTTCAGCCTATGCAGGTTTTAAATGATGGCACAGATCAGCCTATATCTGATGCAGATGTGCATGATGCACTTGAGGATGAGAGACAAGAGATTGAGGGCTCTAGGAATATGCCTAGATGGCTGGTGCAGACTTTGCGTGACAGCAAGTTGGATGCCCCTTTGTCTAGTCGCACTCGTTCTGGCTCTCATGGTGCCTCTTATGCGTCAGATTGTTATGCATTGGCTGTTTCTAGTATGTGCGATGAAAGTGAGCCTGTTTCATTTGATGAGGCACAAAGTTCAGAAAATTGGATGGCTGCTATGCAAGCAGAATACGATGCTATTATGAAGAATGGTACATGGTCTTTATGTGACTTGCCCCCTGGCAAGAAGGCCATTGGCACTAAGTGGGTATACAAATTGAAGCGTAAGCCTGATGGCACAGTGGATCGCCATAAGGCTAGGCTTGTTGCAAAAGGTTATGCTCAAGAGAAGGGCATTGATTTTGATGAGACTTTTGCTCCCACATGTCGTATGACCACTGTTCGTAGCATCTGTGCATTAGCAGCTCATAATGGTTGGAATGTACATCAGCTGGACATAAAGACTGCGTTCTTAAATGGAGATTTGCATGAGGAGGTGTATGTATCGCAGCCTCGTGGTTTTGTTCAAAGAGGGCAGGAAAACAAAGTGTGCAGGTTAAAAAAGGCTTTATATGGTTTAAAGCAAGCTCCACGAGCTTGGTATGAAAAAATACATGCATATTTGACTGCACATGGGTTTCAGAATAGTCCAACAGAAAGCACTTTGTATGTTAAACGTGTGGATGGTGTACATCTAATCATTGCTCTCTATGTCGATGACATGCTGCTCACAGGACCAAATGAGAGTCATATTGCTGATTTTAAGGCTGATTTGAATGCCTCTTTTGAGATGTCAGATTTGGGGCATTTGCATCATTATTTGGGGATACAATTTAAGCAGTGTGATGGAGGTATTGCTTTGTGTCAGACAAAGTATATTGAAACATTGTTGCGGAGATTTGGCCTTGAAGACTGCAAGCCTATTGCTACTCCAATGGAGACAGGTTTGAAGTTGAGTCTTCATGATGCTGGAGATCACTTTGATGTCACACTCTATCAGACAGCTGTTGGTTGCCTCATTTATGTATGCATTACGAGGCCAGACATTCAGTTTGCAGTCTCACAGGTGAGCAGATTTATGCATAGCCCAGGCATTAAGCATTGGCAGGCAGTGAAGCGTATCTTTCGCTATTTGAGTGGTACTCGGCATCTTGGGTTGTTTTATCCCAAGGGGGGATCATTGCCGCTAGATTTACATGTTTTTTCAGATTCTGACTGGGCTGGTTGTTATGACACACGCGTGTCCACGAGTGGTTTTTGCTTCATGCTTGGAAGCTCATGCATATCATGGTTGAGCAAGAAGCAGCCTACTGTGGCCACTTCTAGTTGTGAAGCTGAGTACAGGGCAGCTTTCACAGCTACGGTTGAGTGTGTGTGGCTCAGACGCCTTATGGCTGACTTGGGTGTTGGGCAGCCATCTGCCACCACCATCTTCACTGACAGTCAGAGCGCATTGGTAGTTGCGCGGAACCCAGTGTTCCATGCTCGTACGAAGCACATTGAGGTGCACTACCATTATGTCAGGGAGAGACTCTCTGCAGGAGAGATCAGTTTGGCTTATGTGCCAACACAGGATAACCTTGCAGACCTTTTCACAAAGGCTCTGCCTCGTGAGAAGTTCGAAGCTTTTCGCAAAGCTTTGGGCTTACTCCCTTTTGTGGATTCGTCCACATAGCTAGACACTTCCCTATACATGAGTGTTAGCTCTTGTTCACCGCATCACTCCAGGGGGGATTTGTTACCATATTATAGTAGTGATGTGTGTGAACACACTTAGGACCGCCGGGGCACTTTTTCCCTCACTAGGAGGTTTTTTCCCCCGTGCATTGTATATACGCCCATTATCTTCTAGGGCTTGTTATCTTTCATTTTTGGCACTCATAATACACGACTGTGTTGTGCTCAAGCTTCCTCATCTTCTTGAAGTTGTGTGTGCATTCCTGCAACCCTAATTCCAACAGTACATGGACCTGGAATGCTAGAACGATGTCACAGTACACAATTTTGAAGGAGACCCGTCCCCACTGGTACGGTGTATGTACTATTGGCAAAATTCTTTAGTACTAAGAGAGTGGCTTATTCATAAGTAAGAATGTTATTCATAAGTAAGAAATGTACCCGTTAAAGATTTGTTATGGATTCTGGTTAAGAAATCCAAGCAACTTATTAATTAATGCGCACAATAGAAATCTCTCTCTCTCTCTCTCTCGCATTTTTGCATGCTCTCTTAGAGCGCTTAGAGCCCTCCCCTATTGCATGGTCTCTGTGTGTGTGTGTGTGTGTGTGTGTGTGTGTGTGTGTGTGTCTCTGTAAGTGAGCAATCAAGGATGAAGAAGCCAGTGAAGAACTCTCCTGCAAAACGAAGCCTTGTGATAAAATCGCCTGCAATGAAATCTCCCTTGAAAAGCAAGGTGCAGGCTACTCCAGAAAAGAGAAGTGAGGGAAAGGCAAAGAGCAAGGAGAAGAAGATTGTGCATACAAGTTTTCTCAAATTCCCTCAAGGAGCGAAGCTCGAGTGGATTTTTTTTCTACAACCAGGCCATAAAAACCCTTAACTTAAAACCCTTTCACACTTAAGGGCCTCATACTAAAAGTGAAGCGCCCAGCTTCATGGCCCGACCCAAATTATATATATATATATACATACATACATACATATATATATATATATATATATATACATATATACGTATATATATATACATATATACATATACATATATACATATATATATATACATATATACATATATACATATATATATATATATACTCATGATGCCTTGGGGTATGAGGTAAGGCACTTTTAGGTGCTTTATATAAACTCACTAGGCATCTTGTTTGATGCTTTGGTGAAAAATATAGGGTACTATTTGATGCCCAAAAAGCCCAAAAATGCCCATTTGGGCATGAGTGGTTGTTAAGTACATGGGGCCCCTCGCATCCTACCACACGTAGAGGCTTCCACATTCGTGGCCTCAACAAGGATTCACAGGAGGGGTTTTACAAGCTCTACAAGAAGATTTACCAAACGGACACCATCATCAACAATGAAGTTGGTACAGTATTTGCCCCTGCCTTTGCCGCATCACAGCAGGGAGGTATTGAGGTTGATTGGGATGATTTTGCTCAGCACAGATATGCTTTTCAGAGGGAAGGTCCTTCCAACGTCAAATTAGAGGACTCAAAACCTTGTAAAATTGCACATACGGCATGCAAGACTGAGAGCTACTCAGGTGATGGTTTACAAAAACATGGCTTACAAAAATATGAAATGGCAGAAAGCCAGCTGGACACAATGTTGACACGCAAGTCTCGTGTAGAAGTCAGAAACCATTCACTGGAAGAAGTATTAGAGGCAGCCTGCAGATTAGAGATGGAAACAGAGAAGAAGTGCGGCTCCATTACCGGCACTTCTGATTGGATTTTAAGTACAATCCAAAATTCACAGAGCGAGTTGCTCAAAACTGAGTAGCAAAAAGAGATGGAGAAGATCCAACAAGATCTAATTGCTGCTAGAAAGGAGCTACTGTTTGCAAAGCATGATCATAATAGGATTGAAGAGTAGATGAAAGGGAGCAAAGAATTTATGCAAAACACAATGTGCCTGGCTGACTCTCTGTATGCTCAGGGGTTGAGGAAAGTTCATCATGCTCCAGTTGAGCATCATGTAGAACTTGCCAGCCTTCTTGTTAGCATTAAATGGTAGTTTGCATTAGGTTTATGTATTTACATTGTGTGTGCTTGTGTACTAGTAAGAAGCTTATATTGAACTTCTTGTACAGTGTTTTGTGGCCTCGGCTTTGGCTTGCGGGCATTGGATGTTGTAATTAACCCTTTCTTGCATACATACCACATGTTGTGTGCAACGCATCACTTCTCCGACTCCACAGAGTGCGTGGCGCAGTCATGCAATGAAATCATAATCTATGAGTGGATGGCTGCAATGGGTTTTGGACCCCAGGCTACAGGTCCCCAAGCTATAGGTATGTGTTGATCCCAAGATCTGCACATAAGGCTGGTGATATCACATTTACCCCTGAGCCTCCATCCAGAAGTGCTCCATACACGGGTGTACCATTGATTTTGATATTCACCATGGGTGCCGACTCATCCACAAGTGGTGCAACTATCAGTTATGCTACCTATATCTCCGGTGTGGGTTGCTCTTTGAGTGCCTTTTCCTCTTCAATCTTCTTTAATATACTTTCCTAGAAATTAGGGACTAACTTTAGTAGCTGTTTAGCTGTCATTTGAAAGGGTAATGTCTTAATTGCTTCCCACAACTCAAATCCTTCTTTATCTTCCTTTTTGTATTTCTCCTTGATTTGTGGAGGAGGCATCAACCTACCAAGCATACCATCCACCCCATGACTATGGAACAGACAGTTTAGAGCATACAGTAATGTTGAATGCTCAGACTCTTATGTTAATCGGAAGCGGAGCATATAGGCCACAAGGGGGAAATTTTGGTCCACCTAGACGAGCACCAAGTCCAAACCCCTGAGGGGTAGCATGCCCATGTTTTTAATGTACATTGGGTACGAGACTGCCCTAGACGGTGAGCAAATAATGTGGCAGCAGGAACCACTAAAATTGGCCCAGAGCACCTAGATACTGTGGGGGTTGTGGAATAGAACACCTACCAAAAGATTGTCCTAGCAAGCCAGCAGACCCACCCAATGCACCATCAACTTCCTTAGGATTCATCGATGTAATCCTCTCCCCTGGATCTTCAGAAACTAAGGGCAAAGTAGTACCTTTAAGGGTAATCATGAGGGCTCAGGCACAAAAAGGGAAGGATTTAGAAGGGGAAAGTGAGGAATGACAAAAGATAAAAAAGAAGGGAAACATGGGAAAGGTTGATACTTCAGAACCAGGCCCTAACAATCAACCAATCTCTGTTCATCACCTAGTGGTGCCTCAGAGGAGAGAATTAAAATGGAAAAGGGATTGGGTACAACAACAAGATGAGAGAAAGACTGATTTTGACAGATCGGTCATAGTGGACAAAGTGAACGAGACTCTTGAGTCTCTCCTCAAGGCTCTTGAAGCGAGGATTACAAAGGACACTCCGTTGCCACCAAAACTGCAAGAGTACCCCAATCCTATCCAGGAGAAGGTTAATCTTGTAAGGAATCAAGCTTTAATTTGTGACACTCAAACTATGTTAGAGGGTCCACCTCCCTACCAAATCCAACAAACCAATATACAAAAGCCAGGGTTAGAAACTATCCCTGAGGTATCAGAGACTGGAGCAGACGAATCAAGCATGGAAGAGAGACCTCTCAGTGAGGATGTGATGGGAATTCTAGAGTTGCAACAAGAATCTGCTATGGCTGAACTCTGGGAAGAAGTGAGAGAACTCAAGGAGGAGGGGATGTCACATGCAATTGCACCCTTCTCAGAAATAAAACTCTCAAAATCTTTTACACGTGCGGAGAGCAATCACACTATGGATATGGAAAGTGAGGCAGGGATACGTAGAGCGAGGCTCCTTCAAAAGTTGTAAGAAAACCTTTGACACATGTCACAACCTCCCATAAACATGGATCAATCAAACTCGTGGGCTAAAATCCCTTTTCTTTCCTAAAATTAGAAAATCCATATTTAAAGCCATTTGTACTATTTTTTGCTTTTTTTTTTACTAGGGGAAAAAAGAAAGGAAATTGAACATACATTCTAAGTTTTAGAGAGTTATAACATTTTTTCTTGTAGATATAATTTTGTTTTGAAAAATAATGATTTTTTATTATATTTTTCAAATTGGGTATTTTCTGAGTTGTGGTCCATGGTGATCACGATTTTTTTTTGAACTTCCCTCCTATGGAGTTTTTGAACTTTTGGGAAAGAAATATGAACCATTTGCCTCTTCTTCTCACCTGCAATGCACCATATTTATGCTACAAGCTTACAAAAGCTATGGAGGTATTGTGTGATTTTCTCAATCTACTATTGCAAAATCTTGCTCACTTTTTGTGGTTTAGTTTTGAATGCTTTCTCACTGTGTGTATGCTTGCTCACTTTATGTGTTTGGTTTTGAATGCTTGCTCACTGCCTCTATGCTTGCTCACTTCATTTGGTTGCTTTGTTGGTAGGAGGAGCAGGGAAGAAGTAGAAAGAGGAGTATACACTTTGAATTAGATCCAGAATATGCCCCATTGTTCAAGAGGACAACTTACTCTAAAGAGCCGCACAATGCAATAGAGGCAGTGAAGCAATAACATTGTGCATCCGGAGCAAAGAATGTTGATCTATGGGTTGAAGGATGATTATATCCAGTGGATCCTTTGATGCATAGCTCACCAATGTTTTTTGGCCTTACATCTTTCATCAAGTGGGTTTGTGTAGGTCACCAGGGTTTATTGGGCTACACGTCAATGTTATCTTGCCAAGTCCAAAATTTATAGACATCAATCCAACATCAGCTTTTAATCACATATTGAATTGAATAGTAAGATAGACATGCTATCTGTAATGACCACCTAGAAAGATGCAAACCAAGTTAGAAAAGCAAATGGAAATGGGCCCACGAGAGCGTCTACATTCCATGAAGCCATTGTAACAATTACTTGTTGGTTCTAGACAATGGAAATGATGCATAAGGGCATGTAGAAGCTTTTCTAAAGTCCTCAGTTCAGAAGACACCATGTATAGCTCAAATTTTATCCAAAGAGCAGGTGAACATTGCTTTGCAATCAAAGAAATTTAGATCAATTTGTGATGCTCTTCAATCTAGAAACATGGAGAAGGTATGCACTAGTTTATGGCCTTATATGCAGAAGGCCTTTGTGAAAAAATTGGGTTATCTAAGAAATCCTATACAAAAATTTGGAGGCAACTCGATAGTGGGTTTAAAAACATCTACCAAAGAAAATGTGTCTTGCCATTACCACGACCAATTATTGTGAGCCGAGCATGAAATGAGTTAAATGTAAAGCTCATGGAGCATGTTGGTGAGCCAATGCATATCATGCCACACATGCATGTTGAATTCCTAAGAAAAAGAAAGACCATAGTCCCAATGTATTGAGTGGTGGGGCAAAGGGAAAAGGGGTCGTCCACAGGCACAGGCATTATCAAGAGAAGATGCTTCCAAAGATGTGGTTTTTAAAATGCATGAGAGAAATAATTTTGTGCCTGATGTCATAAAGTTGCAACAATCAATGGTTGTGTTTTATGACATGACAATGGCTCAATGCAATGGCCTATTGAAACACAATCAATGGTTGTGTTTTATGACATGACAGTGGCTCAATGCAATGGCCTATTGAAATTTGTTATCAAATTGGATGAAAGCAAGATCATAAAACACAATCAATGGTTGTGTTTTATGACATGGTAGTGGCTCAATGCAATGGCCTATTGAAATTTGTTATCAAATTGGATGAAAGCAAGATTGTAAAAGGTCAAAAATTAGAGAGAATGATTATAACACTTATGAACCATGCTGGATCCCACCATTAGAGAAAATGATCCAAGATACTTTAGTAAGCAATCAGAAAATGACATATAGTGGCTTGCAGAATGCAAAGTGCCAAAAGAGGACCATGAAATATTGAAAATTTTCTTTGGTTTGACAAGTATTCCAAATGTTATTAGACGACAAAGTAATGGAGAGAAATTACAGGTAGAGGGATATAGAGATTTTAATGTAGAGTGGCATCTTGCAGGTGATTTGAAGACGTTAACACTAGTTTGGTACCAAAATAGAACACTTGAGTGTCCTTTTTTGGGGGTTGCGAAAAAAAATCAAACTCCTAATGTAGGCTTTAAAAACCAAAATGCTTCATTGGGTATGTAGAACATAACCCTATGCTTATGTAAAAAATACTAAACATATAAAATGCCTTTTTATTTGGAAGTACATAAGCAACAAAGTAGCATATATCTTGAAAATGAACATTTTTCAGGATTTTTCAGGATTTTTCCAAATATGCAAGCATCATTCTCTCAAAAAAAAAATCCAATGATATCAATAGCATTTTTTCCAAGATATTTTGATAGCATACATCAGTCCAAGGAGGTAGAAGTTCACCAAAAAAATCATTTTCCTTTCCTAGAATTTTTTCCAAAAAAGTTGTATAAAATCAGCAAAAGTAACGCGTATTATCAAAACTCAATCACGCCACTAAAAAAAATTGTAGCCCTATCAATGAGAATGTTGATTATTGGTTTTCATGCTTGAGATGAGATAAATAAGCCATAATTTGATGTGTATGACACTAACTTAGCCTCCACTTAAGTAGGTTCTTATCGCCTAGTTCTAAAAAAACTGTAAAAAATAAAAATACAAAATTTGATCATCTTTTTTCAAAAACTAATCATAACTATGCTTGCACAAGTAGTCTACACCTATAGTTACAACAAATAATGCACTTACACAGCTTTCCCCTTTGATGAAAATCAAAATTAGGCTCATAATTAGACATTTTACGTATTAAAAACAGGTTGCGCAAAAGGCCATGTATGAGAAGAGGCCCAAAAAATGGCTCTAAAGTTTTGGAAAATTCAAAACAAAGTAGTATTTACCCTATATAACATGGGTGCACCTCAAGTTTTACATTATTAGCTTGCATATGGAAGGAGAAAAATTCATGCTCCACCTGTATAAAAAACATCATTTCAATATTAGCGAGTCAAAAATTTATCCAATAATTATCGTTTGATGATTCCAAGATTTAGTTTACATCATGGGCTTTCCATCAAGCCAAGTTTCATGATCAAACTATGTCCCTTCTAAAAGTTATGTACAAATTACTACTATTTTGAAAACAGCAAAAATCATGCGTTTTATCAGCATGTGTCTAAGAAAATTAAAATATTGCCTTGCAAAAGCTAAGAAAAGTGCAATTTAAAAAATCTCAAATTTTTTTTTGGTCTTGAGGAACATCTGTGGATGTTAAGCATTTCAAAACTCTTAATAGATTGTCCACAAAAATTCAAGAAAAATGCTAACTTTCAGGACACTTTAGTGTCCTCAAGACACTTTAGTGTCCAATTACAGAACTAGTGTTAAAGTGTATGTAAGGATGTTCTGATGCACCAAATACAAAGAAGCCTTGTTTGTTTTACAATCTAGAAAGAGTTGCTAATGACAAAGGGAAAAAAATTTGGGCTAATGAGGGTACAATCGGTGGAGCTCCAATGCAAGACGATCATGTAGTAGATGAACATGGTGATATGCGCTATGTGGATCCAACATGGGATCCGATTTTGCCAATACCTTTGAAGAGAGTGCACTTTTATACATTACATGCATTTGTTCGAATTATTGAAAAATTGCTACATGGGTATATATGCTTTGCATACAATATGAAACCAAAAGAGGCATCTAACAAAGCATGTCGAGAGTTGGAAAAAGTTTTATCAGAAATTGGTTTGCATGGCAGTAATGTGGTTATCAAGAAAGATGAACAAAAGTCTGGTGCACATGGAGATGTTCCTAGCAAGCCATGCATTGGTGGTGCCAAGGCAAGAAAATTTCTTGCACCACCTATTGATGAAGATGGGTGTGTGACAATTCATTTTCGTGAGAGATATGATGGATGGAAAAAGGTACACAAGGCAATTCCAGATAATACCAATAGAGGTGCTACAAGAATGGCAAAAGCAAATGTATGGCTTAAACTAAACAAGTTAGCAGCCTTGCTGCAAAACCTTAAGTTTGATATTGAAGATGCTAATGAGTTTGAGAGTTATGTGACAAACTTTCACAATGCTATGGTTGCAGGTGGGGGTGCACATAACATCACACCATACATGCATATTGTGTTGGTACATGGACCATATTATGCAGTCCAAGGAAGTTTACCTATATGGTCTACTCAAGGAATGGAGCATTTGCATTGGCAATCACATTGTGCATACCAAAGAAGTACAGATCATGGTTAAGGGCATGGTCACAAAGACATTACCATAATGAAAGGGTTGCAAGTAATCCAATGCTCCAGTTATTGGAATGGTGGTATAGGAGAAATAAGGTTTGAAAAGAAATTACTGAGTTCTGTGCCACCTAATCCCCCTGATGCAAGAACAATTGCAAGTCAAATGAAGAAGAAGAGGAGCTATGATAATTCTAATGTACGATAGAGGCATGCATTATGGAGGCGTGGACAACAAAGAGTGGGGTGTCGATGGATTGTTAGTAACAATGATTAAGATTTTTTATGTTTGTGTTTCAAAAATGTTAAATTTGGACTCGGGACAATTTGGAAGTGGATGTGTTGACTATTTTTAAACATGTTGACTTTTCATACTTCTACATATATAAACTCATTCACATACCACACTCTCTTTCACTTTACTTCTTGGTAGAGCTATGGGGCGTGTCAAGGAGTGTGCCAAGAAGCTTCTTTCCAAGGTACGACGTGTGACTCCTCGTAACAATGATGATAGTGACTACACTATTTCTGATGAGCATGCAGCACCTCAAGCCTCACCACCACCACCACCACCATGAGGACAAAAGAGAAGATGGAGACCCGGGACTATCGCGCTTCAGGAAATAAGGAACTATCAAAAGTCTACATATCTATTTATTCCCAGGGCACACTTGGTGAGGGAGGTAATGCAAGATTTGTACACGAGTAAATCTGGGAGGTTTTACAAGTTTAACCTCAAAGCGGTGCCCCCCACGCGATGGTCTACCCAATCACTACTAGCCATACAAGCTGCTGAAACATACTTGGTTAACATGATGTATGATGGCCAATGTGCGGCAATCCATGGCAAGCATGTAACTCTCACCACCAAGGATTTGCACTTAGTTCGCCGAATCCGAAATAATTCAAATGCCTTTGAGGAGGATCCAAACATGCCGTGAATGTTTGGATGCATGGAATATAAGTTTTACATCTATCTAAATCCTTTAGAATCTCTATTTATCTCACTCTAATGATATGTATGTAATTATCCAAGCATTTGCACTCACCTTTTTGTAAACCTAAATGGTTTTCTTGTCAATTGGTAGTTTTGGTGTTAATCTGGTGCAAGGTGCAAAATTCTACGAGTATGGCTCACACATCGAAGGGTGGGTAGATATGTGTTTGATATGGCTCAAATCACTACAAAACTTTGACATATGCACTATTCTCACATGTGCAAACACCCTTATCAAGTTTCGTAGCGATCAAAGAACTTCATTTTTTTGGGGATTTGGCTATAAATTAAGTTTTGGTCATTGTTCGGCTCATTTTTACTTTTCACTATTTGAGAGAGAGAGAGAGAGAGAGCTTTTCATCATGGTTTGCATCAAGAGGAATCCGGCGCATATAAACCCCTATACTGAGCTTCTAGGGCTCTCGAATGCCTACTCTGGCTCCGACACCTCTAGCGATGATCAATCCCCCCAAAACCCCCATGTGAAAACCCCTCACGAGTCACATGAGGCATCGTCTTTAGCATAGCCGGCCCCTAGATGCCCCTTTATCATCCGCATACCTATCCCAAAGCCTGGCACGGCCCACCATCCTACCTGTACCGCCAATATCAAATCCTCAGCAATCCCTAGCTGTAATTCCTTTTACTTCTCCTCCTATGCCTCCTGTGCAACAGCAACAACCCGACCCTATGCCTCCCATGCAGCAACAACCACATCAACGAGCAAGGCGACCTCGCAATTTCCGTCGACCTCACTGTTAGAGGCCGAGTACTGTGGCATTGAGGGAGATTCTCCACTACCAAAAGACAATGCATCTGCTGATTCCTTAAGCCCCATTCTCTTGTTTGGTGAGGGAATTCCATGACGAACTGGTGCAACTCTTCAACCGACAGTATCGTGGGCACCGAGGGATGCAAGCCACTCGATGGTCTGCACAAGCACTTTAAGCAATACAAGAGACAGCTGAGGCCTACATAGTGGACCTCTTTGATGATACAAATTTAGCGACTATCCATCGAAAGAGGGTGACAATTACCCCCAAAGTTATGTAGCTATGCAGGCATATCTGAGGGGAGAGAAACCCTTAGTAGACTCTTTTGTAATCTTGAAATCTCACATCGGATGTAAATTTTGTAATTTGGCCTTGACACAATGTATATCTTTGCAAATATTAATACATGAGAAGTTATAATTTGGATTTTTCTTGCAATTTCAATTTTTTGTTTGGTTTAAGTGTGCCTATTGAAGTGTGCTAAACAAATAGTTTTAAGTGTGTTAACGTGTGCTTAGCACTTAAATACATAACACCTGACAATTTAAGTACATTGACATACAAAATTTGGTATTATAATACATAAAAGAGAGTACAAAGCTTCAAAAGAGATTACAAGGCTTCATATGAAATCACTAGGCTTCAAAGAGGTTACTAGGCTTAGGAAAGGGGTTTAGGTGCATCACCTCTTTTTTAGCGGATCTCCGCGAGACGGACATCACTAAGCATAGCTTATACACACTAACATAACTATGTCAATGCAAGGGAGCGACCCGACTAGTGCATGGAGGCTACAAAGGCTTGTCAAACCTATGGTAAACACTCCTTCAAAAGAATAGGAATACCACTTGCTACCCAAATGCTCTTACACATATCCTACAAGAGGGAAATCCCAATCCATACACACCCTTGAAGCAAGCTAAATAGAACAATGTGTTATGCATTAGTGTGTGGGTTCATTCAATGGAACAATGCAATAGAATGTAAGCCTAATCAAGTTGCTAAACAAGAAGCCTAATACACATTAGCATAAAGAGAAAGAGAGGTAAGCTTCTTAATCTTCATACATACATGAAATTAGCAATGCCTATTGATCAAGCAACCTAATGCTACTTCATTCCTAAGCATAGACCAAAAGAAAACATCATTAATCTTTGATTAATCACTAAAACACACACACTTTCCTTGAAGTATACACACTAATATTCTACTCAAATGTGGACAAAAACCAATGAATAGAACATTGCAAGATTGACAATAGAATGGAGAAAACCCTTGCCTTGCATTAGAAGTGGAGAAAGAGTACAAATGGAAGCCCAAAATGGCTACACAAGCTTCACCTTCTTCTCTTTGATAAGAGCTCTTCTAGTTTTGGCTAAGTGAGATTAGTCAAAACCCTACAAAAATTGGCTAATGTCCAAATGGGCTAAAATGTATAGGTTTCACATTGGGCTTCTAATTGGCTTTTTAATATAAAATGGAAGTCCATGACTCCAATTACAAAATGGTTTTATCATTACAAGGCTTTGTGGAGTAATATAAGTGGGTTTTTACAAAATGGGTTGTGGAAATTTATAAGTAGTCACCAATTATTTGCTAGTTTCTCGCATCCTTTTCCCGTTGACTTCCACGTCTTTTGTGTGCCATTGACTACTGCAACACTCCCCCCCCCACCTATTTCAGTGTTTGTCCTTAGATGCTAGCTAGGCTAAGCTTGTAGCTTTGGTGGGTCTTCGGTACCTGCACCTGTCCCTATTACCTGTACATGTGAGTAAAACATGTAAGCTTAGACAAGGTTTTATCGCTGGAAGGCCAACTTTGAATGTTCATCATATGCTTCCACTAAGTTGGAAGGCCACTAGCCTTGCTGCTAGGTTGGTTACCAGCGGTCCAAAGATTTGGCTTGATACTCAAAGAATACTATGTAGAAAGCATCTTCAAATGTTTGGAGATGATGAGATACTACAAACTGCAACCTTGTAAATAAGCCCATGATTATGTGTGGTGGAGGTGCAAGTTGTAGATCCCAAGCTAGCCCTTGCCTTCCTTCAAGAAATCTAGTCCAGGGCGCCTGCATAGCAATGGATGCGTGGAAATCCTCGATGTATACTATGAACATTTTGGCTATTTTGACGAGCATGATGCATGCAAGGTCAGGCACCGCTGTAAACTGATTTATTGCCTATTCAAGTGTCTGGAGCATATATTTCTCTATTGGCTCCTGGCCTGGTTCTGGTCCTGGTACTAGAGGGTAGTTTAGCCATGTAGGCCGCCCTGTTGCTCTCTTGTCAAACTCTTCCTCGCTTCTTCTTCGGTGCATTGGGCAATAGTTTGGATTGATTCGTTGCTCCCTGGGTGCCCTTGCATAAGTTGTTCTACTATTTGGGTACTTTCTAAACCATGTGATCCTCCAGGGTGGTTGATGCTTCATATTTCTTGCTGTTTGCCGCTCACTGAGTGTTACGGGGTGATAGCCGCCAATCTCCTCCATTGGGCAATCCGGCGTAAGCCTCTCTTTTGGTCTTCAAGGTTTCAAACTTGACCAGCGGATAGGGCAGTGTTGATCAATGGTAAGCCTTTGTAGCATCTCCACTTTTGAAAAAGTTTAAGTTGGCACTATGGAGGATGCGTTTCTCCCATTCTAGAATGGGTTCCAGATTTTGCTTGAGTAGGTTGTAGAGCTCCTTTTTGGCTTGTGTGAGCTCATCTAGGTCTTCTTCTAGTAGCTGTATTTCACTTGAGGATCCACCTTCTTCCAAGGGAGGGTCCTCGAGGTTTAGGTTTCAAAAATTCTCCTCCTTCCTTGGGTAACTCTAGAGACAGCGCGATGTGCTTGTATTCCTTCTCCAAGAGCGCCCTTTGTCCCTCTTCAAGGTGGATTTTTAGTTGGTTGTTCTGATTCTTGAGTTCCTCTTCCTTGCTTAGGAACATGGCAGTTAGTATGTCTACTTGTACTTCTTTGGCTTTGAGCTGCCCCTTTAGTGATATTACTTCTTATTTGTGGGCTTCATCGGAGGACATGACACCTAGTGCCGCCAAAACGGGGTCCATTAACAGCTAGTTCAATGTCTCCTCAACAGCCGCTAGCCTTCTATCATTTGCTATTTGCAGAGCCGTCTTCATTAAGTTTGCTTGAGCTTCTGCTGTGGCTTTTTCTTGTTTTGCCTTGATTGCTCTTTTCTGCATTTTGTTGAGCCTTTCAGAAAATTCTTTGCTACGCAAGCATTTGGCTTCAAAAAGACTTTCCTTCATAGTATCCACTTCATTCAAATTGTCTATCTAAATGCATTGCTTGTCCATTATTATCTCAAAGCTCTCCATGGTTGTGATGAGGCTATCATTTTCTTGATCTTTGCTTTTGGCTATTTTGTAAATCTTGCTCATTCTTCTAGCCATTCGATTGAGGTGGTGAGCAATGTCATCGTCTTTATCATCCTCATCCTTGTTGTTGTTGCTACCAGAGATAGCTCCCTTTTCTTCTTCTTTCTTTAGCTCCGGTGCCTTGCTGCTGTTGGCCTCTTGGTGTACCTCTTCAACCAAGGGCAAAAACCCTGGCGGGTTAGAACTTGTGCCAGGCGCTTGTTGGTTTGTTTCTTGTGTTATTTCTTCGACCAAAGTGTTGGTTTTTGTAGTGAGGGTTATGATCTCTTCTTCCAAATCTATGGTTGACATCAGAGTGTCCCCTTTTGGCTTTCTTCTAAGGGTGATTGGAAGGAGTGGCAGAAGATCTATCTTCTCGCCTTGGGTGGGGAATGACGTAACTGTGCTCTTCGTTCCAATCCACCCTTCCACTTCAATAATGCATGGCTCCTTCTCTCTTTCCTTGTCTTGCTCTTGTATTTCAGCAGTGGAGCCTTTCTTGTGTGGTGGGCACTGGCATTTCTCCCTCTTTAATTTCTGTGCTTTCTTTTGTTAGCTTGGCAGCTTCTTCCGCATCCATCTTTCTTTTGTTTTCTTCCTCCTAGGTTCTTAGTAGCTCTTCAGCTTTCTTCTTTTTTTCTTCCTCTTGTTGAGTATTTGTTGTTTCCAAATTTGTCCTCTCCTGTGTCTGTGCTTCCTTTTCTTGTTCAGTTTGCTACTTTTTGGGTTACAACTCTTTTGTCTTTATCTTTCTCTTGTTCTCCCTCTATAGGCTTTTCGACCCCCATTGGTGCTGCTGAAGTGATGTCGTCACTAGCAGTGTGGGGTGGTGAATCAAGCCACTTGTCCACAGCACATGGAACCCAAGTTATCATAGGATATTTTTACGCAATGGCGAGCCTTACTCCTTTATAATTGGAGGCATTGTCTGTGTGACAATAGCTGTGACATTTTTAGGTCCCCCAACTTCGCAATAGCTCACTCATACACTTTGGTCAAAAAAGTAGAGGTTTTTTCTTTGAGGGATGTATCAATAGCCTCAAGAAACATAGATCCTCTAGGACAAATGCACATTGTTAATCGTATTTGGTCCCCCAAGCTTGGGCGTTTCCATCGTTCTTGCGGGGCATGACCATGATTCAATCTGACTCCTAAGCCGTGATCTCGACAATTAATTACTTAATTAACTAATTTCTTTTCTTGGAGAGTGCAATCATGGCTAAGGTTAACATCTTTTCTAGTGCGGTCTTTAGAATTTGAAAGAATATGGCGGATTAACCATTTAATGAATAGAGTCAATTGAACGCAAAGGGGACAAGATTAATAAATATTTCTGCTCAACGGTGAATACAAAATGGCATTAGGCCTTAAAAAAATCCGGGTTGCAATAATCTCACCGGGACCGGGGCTCGAGGAATAGGGCCCTTACATCCATGCTGCTCAATTTCCTATCAAATAGAGCAAGTAATCACTCGCTTTTTCTCATTAAATGGGATGTTATCTATCAACCTAGAATAGAGGAGGTTTGGGGATTTTGAATTTAAGACATCATACTCTAGCTAGAAGAGGGACCTTTATTCATCACCTGTTTGACAACTCCACTGCATGGAGTGAATGCATTTGGGCAATCATTGAAATTGCCCCAATCTATTTTCATGGCCAATGGGAAACTGTGTGTGGTGCTTTGATCTAGAAAGGCAGATTAAGGTATATAGGTAACTCACTAGTTGTGGAAAATGTTTTTTGGAGCTTTCTATTTAAAAATCCACGTGCTACTCTAATTGGTCCCAGCAGCAAATATTTTTTTATGAAAGGGATAACTCAGATAACCCATCTGCTAGACTCTCAGGGGTGTTTTGTTCCCTTTTTTACAGCTAAAATGAGATGGAAACTTGGAAATTCCTACATAAGAGTATGGCATCAGCTTTGTGTATACACACAAAACTTACCTTTATGGATCAATGTCAATGCAGAGGACATATTCATATATTGGGCCATGCCTCAAATTGATGTGAATTGGTGGAATGCAACTGCTCATACTTTGTATTTAATGCTGCTAGCTCAAGTCCCAATTGAGGGAAAGTGTAATAAGGAATGGAAATTGTATAAGTCAAATGTTTGGTGGTGTAAAAGACTGTCACATATATGGTCCTGTAGCTTTGATTTAAAAGGAAAAGTATTTTTATATAGGTTGCTTAGTAACAATATGCCTCTCAAATGTATTTTTATATAGGTTGCTCAGTAACAATATGCCTCTCAAATGTATTTTGGTCAAGAGGAAAATATCTGATGGTCTGTGCACAAGATGTACTGTCAGTCGTGTGAATCTCCTAAACATGCTTTTTGGTACTGCTCTGACATTAAGGAATGGTGGAAACAACTTTCTTTTTTATTCGAGAAATGCATGGGGTACAAGTTACCAAATAACTATGGGTTTATATACACACATAGTTGCAGAAGAATGCATTTGGGTACTAGATCACATAAGGTATTGGGTGTTATGGGGAATTTGGTGGTCTAGAAATGAATTGGTCTTTAGTGGGAGAGTCATGTTTGCAGCTGGACTGCCTTGGGAGGTTACCAGAACCAAGTTATTAGAGGATGCTAGTGTGCTCTCTGATAAAACATGGAGAGACAGAGTTCATAGAGTGATTCTATCTATAGCATAAGATAGAACAAAAAGATATAATACTACACTTGATAATATAAGATAGAGACAACTTTCCAAATATATATGTGTGTGTGTGTGTGTGTGTGTGTGTGTGTGTGTGTGTGTGTGTACTTAAAATCTACTCTTGTACACTTATATTAGTGTGTATTTCTCGCAAGGGGCAGTACATAACAACCTTATATAGCACCCATGTCTAAGGGGTATTTATAAAACCCCCTAGTTACATATTTTTGAGGTTTAGATATAACCCTTATGCACCTCTTTTCAAAATTGAAACACCCCTTTCGTATGTAATTTTTTACTTTTCAAATTATAAAACCCCTTATGTATGTATATTTTCTATAGCTTCAGAAAATTAAAAACCCCCTTATGCTAAACTCACGTGCTATCTTACATAATTTTGAATGATCCCCTAAGGTATTTGTGTTGATATGTTGCTGTCTAAAATTATATTTTGCTAGTCTTCTTTTACAAGAGTAAAAATCCTTCTTTTCTTTCTTGTGGTTAACAAGAAGACAAAACTTATATCTTGTGGTTAGCAAGAAGTCCAAAGGACGTTGGCGGCTTGGTTTGGAATCCTCCTTCATAGGGATAGTGTGCTGGCAAATTGCTGGGTCTACCCCTTTTAAGTCTTTGTAAGACCAAGCGAACACATCCTTGTATTTTTTGAGTGTTTTTATGAGGATCTCCTCTTCATCAGGCTCTGAGTCCGTGGAGATATAAGCAGGTCTTGGCTCTTCTCCTTCTTCAGCCAAATCTATCCTTTTCGTATTTTCAGGACCCTCGTATGACTCTCGTGGTTTTTCTCACATTCTAAGTGGCTGTCTGTCGAAGCACAATTTTGAGATCCTGAAGAGTGTATCATTTGAAATGGGAAGGCACACTCATTGAATCTAACTTTTTGTCCTCACTTTCCATTTTGGTGGTCCATATTTCTCTTAGTCTCTGTTTGTGCTCCTGATACTTTGCTTTGCGCTCTAATTTTGTCATGTTTGAGCCCTTTGTTTTTGTGCTCTTTTCTGACCCCTCTGGTGGTTTTGTTTTTATCTCTTTTGGGTTTTGTTTTGCTGCTGTTTGCGGCTTGTTTACTTTGTGCAAGATAACACCCCGTGATCTTGTTTTTTGCGCAATCCCTGGCGTTCACCATCATAAGATAGTGCATTTTACTTCTAAATCATGGCGTGTATCTCTGTCCTAAGGATCGAGCTTGTCGCTGTCTCCTTCGTCTCTTTTCGTGTGTTGGTGATTGGCCCGGAATATCTATCTCTTGACCATCTCGCAGCTGTACCACCTTGGGGTCGGGTTCTTCTTCAAATTCATCAAGCTCATTGGAGGCGTCATAGAAAACTTGATCTTTTGGATCTTCATTCTCTACTTCACTCTCCTCACTCTCTCGCTCTGTTGTGTCTGCTGGTGATACGTCTCTTATGGAGATTTCTTCACATAAGTTCACTTGAATGATTTCCTCGAGGAATTCTTGTGCTAGAGCGTAGTGTTGTCCTCTTTCTTGTCTTTTGGATCATCGTCCTCATCGTCGTCGTGAAGCACTTTGACCACTTGCAGAGGGACTATGTCATAGCCTTTGTCATCGCAAAAGATTGTGTTGTTGATGGTTGTATGACATGTATCGACCATAGCCAATACATCTATCCATGCATCGGGATCAAATTCATTTTCTGGAAAGGGATTAGGAATGTACTCCATATCAACTTTCGTTGCTTTCCCTACCTTTTCCTCTTTCTCGCTATCGCTAGCTCCGCACATCCAAATGTTGGAGTTTGTTTGGACCCACGATGGCATTGATGATTTAGCTGTCTCTATGGCTGAATCAAAGTCTTCCACAGGCGCCCTTGCTACGTCTCTGTAGGTGTGATCCATGAGGTTGATTCGCGTGATTGCCTCTTGCCATAAGTAGATATAGTTAAAACCCCAGTCTTGAATCATTTTCAGCTGTCTCATGAAGAGACGACCTAAGATGATCTCATGATTGGGATTCTTCCGAAAGTCTACTACTACAAACGTGTGTTCATACTGAACCCCGCAGGATGTGACAACTACTTGTTCTAGCAGACCTATATAGGTCTCGCAATGTGTCCGTCTGCTAGCTGCAACTTCATCCGTGTTTTTCATAGAGCCGGTTTACCCCATTTTTCCCAAATTTCTTTTGTAGCAATGACTACTCCGACCCCGCTATCTAGGATGGCGAGTACTTGTAGCCCTTTGTATTGGATAGGCATGGTGGTATTGGTGTCCTCTCCTTCGCAATAGTCTCCTACCTTGTTAAGAGGCACTAGCTCGTATTGTCTTTTGGTTGATGAATCCTTGAAGATGGGAACCTTCTCTGTCATAGGCACATTTACACCCAATTTCCTCAGGTAGTCCCCTACTTCTTTCCAAGCTTCTGGCCTGTACTTGAGCACGTCTTCCAGTGGCATTGTGCACTTTACCGGTGTTGACAAGATTGCTGTCAGATTTGATATGTCTAGCGCTGGAGGTGATGGAAATCTTTGCGAGGGAAGCTTGCGGATTTTTGAATTTACCTCATACTCTCCTTGGTAAGAAGGTAGAGTCTTCATTGTTTCGGCCTTGCTATCTTCAGACTTCTTCGATCCCGTGTCCCCGTGCTCGGAACATATTTTCAAATTGAGCATCTTTTGGTCAAAATCTATTTCATCAAGAGGGGGGTCATCCTCTTCAGCATTCTCGTTCGCGTTTTCTTTTAGTTTTTTCACCGCTTCCCATAATCGATTTTCCCAATCTTCGTCCATTTCTGGGATGCTAGTGTTTGGTATCAGCTTTGTCTTCTTTAGACTCTAGGTTGGTTTTGAGGAAGCCTTGTTCCTCACTGGCTTTTGGTAGCTCTGTTTCGTTTCCGTTATCCAAGGCGTCCGCTTCTTCCTCTTTAGGAATCAATGGAAGTTTACCCTTTCCCGTGTCGTCTTTGTTTGGGTTTGTTTCTAAGCATTTGTGGCTGCTAGACGCCTTTAGCTGCTCTTCCAAGGCTTGTGAGGCCTCGACTAGCCGATTAAAGATTTCTAACTGCCGTGCTTTGTATGCTGCATCAGGGTATTGTTTCCATCTTTCTTCTAGAGTCTCGAAAGGTTTCAAACAAGCCTCATGCTTGCAATATCGCGTCTAGTGGTTCAAAATGTTTCTCTGCAAGCACTGACCTCGCAGGCTGTTTCCCTTTGTCCATTTTGTTTTCTTTGTTCTCCTCCCCACTTGTTTCCTTTTCTTTGTTTGGTGTGGGTTCTTTTACAGTGTTTGTTTCTTTTTGTTTGTTCTCTTTTTGGCGCTTTCGGCTAGCCGCTCTTTGTTTGTGTCTCGCTTTCCAGCTCTCTTTTTTACTCGTTTTGCTGCTTTCGCTAGGTGAGGTGTAGCCTCGTTTTTGTTTTCTTAGTTTTGGTCTTCGATAGCATTGGCTTGAGATCTCATTACAACATTTAATGGTACTATCACGTTTGATTCAGAAGAGCTTGACGTTTCTGTGGAAGGGATCATAGTGATCATGTTTAACGTGACCGGTGCTTTCCCCTTGACATCCGAATTTGCTGGGCAGTCTTGCACGAGGTGCTTGATGCTACAGTCTACACAAAATCTAATCAAAGGAGGAAAAGTTGGCACTGCTGGCTTGTCCTTCCTAGGATGTGGGCAATCTCTCACCCAGTGGGGTTCTCCACAGTTGTAGCATGGACTAGGAGGTGTACCTTGAGGTGGTCCCGACTTGTAAGGTCTAGGGCTAGGTGGTCCTCCTTGTCTTGCCATACCATTGGCTATGAACCACAAGGTGTTGTGATCCATCTGGTAATTCCCCTCTGGAATGATACTTAAGGCTTCACTTGGCATACTATACGAGGGAGTGTAGTTTGATTGTGTATCTGAGCTCTCTTCCCCGTAGTAGTTGATTGGAACCAAGGTCCCATCATATGCAGTTTCTTCTGGCTAGATAAATCTAACTACTGCTTTCCCGGGCAGTGGAGGCTCATGTCCTAAGACTGGTTGAGCCCTTTCCATGCCTGGAGGATTGTAGTTTGGATTTCCTACCCTTGGTGCGTAGTTTTGAACTTGAGGCGTACCCGTAGGTGGTTGTTACATGTTTTGTTTCCTTAGGTAGCATATTCTGTGGTAGCAATCTGCAGTCTCATCTTTGTCCATTTATGCTCAAAATCGTACCTCTTGTCGGTTCTTGGTAGCTTTGGGATTGGTTGGGTTGGCTTGGGGAGGCATTGGGATGTGGGATGGTCTCCTCCACATACCTCGCAACGTAATAAGCGCTGTGGTGGTCGGAAAGCTTGGTTCATCCTCTTCATGATCATCTCGACCATAGCCTCTATGTCCCCAATCTTGACTCTTTCTGTTTCACTTCTCGTTCTCGTGCTCAAAGAGTCCGTTCCCGTGACCGGCTTATTCTTTCCGTAGATGTCACAGTTGTCGTCCAAGTCTATGGCATCCTTGATGCATTCGTTTAGCGAAAATGTGTTTCATGCTGTAGAGGTTTGCGTGAAGACTTTGATTTAGTAATCCTTCTAGGAAGATGGATACTAACTTCTTTGGTGTAGGCAATTCTCTCTCTGGGCACCTTGTTATGTATCGCCTAAGGCGGTTTGCGCAATCTCTCACAGAATCTTTTTCTTCTTGTTTGAATTTTTGAATCAGCTCGCTGACACTGTGCTTGATTCCTGTTAATGTGTGAGCTGCTATGAAGTCCTTTTGGAGGGACTCCAAGTCTTTGTACAAGCTTGTGTCTAGAGTTTGAAACAATGAAAGAGCTTTCCCTGATAACGTCAATCCAAAACCCTCTTTGAGGACATGGAGATCCATGACTTCCTCAGCTCTTATAACTTGATTAAATGAGGCTAAATGGTCATATGGATCTCCCGATCCACTGAACTTCGAAATCCATTTCTGAAAATGAGATGGTCTTGCTTTGTTTTGTGATGTTTCCCCAAATAATGCTGGAGTTTTGGCACTTGGTGATGCCCAGGGGTGATGAGGTGTAGGTGTTGGTGATCTTGTTGGCACTCTTACTGCCAAATGACCACCCGTGGCATGCAATGGACCCGATGTCACCGGTCTCGGTCCGGCTTATCCATGGTATTCTTGGAAATGAAACTTTTGGTACACTAGGCGTTGGTCTTGGCATAGGCACAGACATAGGCATAGGCATAGGCATAGGAGGAGCACTAGGTGTAGGCATGGGTAAGGTGGTAGGTGTCCTATACGCGAAGCTAGAAGTGCTAAACTTTGGCGTAGTGACTCTCTCTCTAACAATAGGTTTACCTAGGAAGGTAAATCCCATCATTTCGTTCTCAAGTCTTACTACCCACTCTATCCCAAACTTGTCTAAGAACATAACGGAATAGCTAGACTCCGAGATTAGCTTGTCAAAGACATACAAAATCTTATGGGAGTCTAGGCAATATGCGGGCGGGTTCCAGTGTTCGAAAAAAACTATTTTCCCAAAAAGTAAAAAACCTTCATCTAAAAATTGTGAAATTATTTATAAAGAAAATTTTCAAATTTTGAAGGTTTTTGTTCTACAACCCCTCAAAATCTGCAGGTTTTTATACCCTTAAGTTTCAAATTTGAAGGTAGTTTTAAAAACCTGCAAGTGCAAATTACACTATACCCGGGTTTTTTTCGAACACTGGCGGGTTCTCAGCCACGTAGAAGAATTTTGAACCGTCATCCACTCGCTTGTAAACGACTTTAAGGTGGTCATCAATAGGGGTCCTATGAGCCATTAGGGAGTTGACCAATCTTAGCTGCATGAGGTCCACTGGTGGTGGTCCTTCTTCTGGTGCCATCGTAATCAATGCTTGGGACTCTTGTGTGAAGGGAAGAGGTAGTGTCCATGCTTGATTTGCTGAATGAATCCTCTTCTAAGTCTCCTACAAAGGTAGTGCCTTGGCTTTGTGTTCTAGCTGTGCTCTCTTGCGTGGAGAGTTCACTGCGTCTGTCAACTAAGCTTCGTTGTCCTGACCTAATGTACGTGCCAGACCTAAGTTGCATAGAGCTGTCTAGTGCTTTCTTGAAAGAACTTGACTTGCTGCTTCACAAGAAGCTACCTTGCCAATTGTTTCGAAGTTGATCACTCCTATCCGCTTGGCATGCGTATTCTTGTCTTGATTCCTACCAGACGTTTTCGCGTATAAGTTTGAAGGTTTTGTACAATTTGAAGGGATTTTGGGGATTCTATAGTATAGAAGTGCTTAAAAACAGTGTTCAAGCACCCCGCTCTGTGTTTTGTCCCGTTTTGACTTTTACTGCTCAAGATTCCTTAGACTCGCGTGTCTAATGAATTTGAGGCCTTTTTGATAGGTGATGGTCCAGCCCTGTTCTCCTATGTATATACAGTATGCTGACCAAGTTTCTTGGAAATTGGAAAAGTTTTGCCTAGTGTTTAGCCCAATTTTGTCAGATTTCCCGACAGGTTTGAACTGCAGGTACTTGATCTTGTTACCCAAATAAGCTGATTTTTGGTGTATGCAATGTGCAATATGTGTGAATAAGATGGGCAACCTCAAACTTACAAAATGAGAAATATCTGTTAGATACGCGTGTCTAACATTAGACACGCGTGTCTAATGCTGACAGGTGACTTTGCAGATTTGATGATAGCTTTATGATCAGGATGATGACAGCATTCCAAAAATATGTTCAATGTGTAAAATGAGCAAGCTAGTCACCTCCTTCCTTAGACACACGTGTCTAATAAATAGTGATGATTTGATGATTTTGACAATGGTGGTTTTGTGCTTATCTTAGCTGGGGCAATACAATTGTGAGGTCAGAAGTGGATTATGAGCAAAATTCCTTGGACACGCATGTCTAACCTTAGACACGCGTGTCTAATGAATTTGTAGTATTTTGCATTTTTGACTAGTACATGTTCTTGGTCTATGTCTGGGGAGTATCTCCTTCAAATTTGGTAGTGAATGGACCTGTGTAGCTAGTTCAAATTTGGTAGTGAATGGACCTGTGTAGCTAGTTCAAACAAGAAAAATGGTAACACATGTCCAACTTGCAGAAAACAGTGATAGGAGCATCAACTTGATTCAATTTGTGAAACAACAAGCACATTATCAATGTACAAGTGCTAAGCAACCTACCCAATACATAAAAGTCAACTTTGTGCTGATTTTTGTTAGACACACGTGTGTAACAAAATCTGCAGAAAATCTATCAATGTACAAGTGCTAAGCAACCTACCCAATGCATGAAAGTCAACTTTGTGCTGATTTGCATTAGACACGCGTGTCTAATAAAAATCTGCAGAAAATGAACTTTTTTCAAATTTTGTTATGTGCAGGTTTTCTATCATGCTTTTCTCATTCTATTGACATATTGAATACCAAAAATGGACATTCCTAGCCTATTCAAACATATGCAAACGTAAAATGGTCAAAATACGATCTGTTTCGAATGCATGTGTATGAAAGAGGCTACCGGCAGATGTGGGTGATTTCTACTTACCCTACTCCTAACAAACACAAATAAACATCTAAACTAATAAAAAACAATAACAAAAAGTGAAAAGAACATAAAACAAACAAAAGAAAATGCGTGAAAAATTGCTCCAAAGAGCTCAAACGGTTCCTAAATGCCTAATGTAATATGTAATGATTCTAACTAATCAAAGTGAATGCCTAGTGCTTAAACACTTCCTAACTAATCTACCTAATTCTAATGTAAGCCCAAAGTGATCCCTGATCCTCCGGTCACCTACGAGAGCGTCAAAATCCCCGTTTTAACCTCTCACCTAAGCTAAATGAATGAAAGAAGTGAGTGAATCCCACCTACCTAAGCTAGATAAGAGCTAGGAATGGCTACTCTAGTCTAGGGATTTTGTCCCCAGCAGTAGCGCCATTGTTAGCGGATCGCCGCGATGGACGTCCAATAGCATAGCTTAGCACTAACAAATTATCAATGCTAGGGAGTGACCCGACTAGTGCATGGAGGCTACGTAGGATTGTCAAGCCTACGGTAATCACTCCTTCAATGAGCTAAGAAGACTAAGCTACCTAAATGCCTCTTACACACTCTACCTACAAGAGGGAATCCCTATTCATACACACATGAAGTGAGCTAAGAAGACTAAGCTACCTACGGTAATCACTCCTTCAATGAGCTAAGAAGACTAAGCTACCTAAATGCCTCTTACACACTCTACCTACAAGAGGGAATCCCTATTCATACACACATGAAGTGAGCTAATGGATCAATGTGCAATATATTGGTGTGTGGGTTCATTCATTGAGCAATACATAAGAATGTAAGCCTAATCGAATCATTAACAACAAGCCTAATACATATTAGCATGAAAACAAAGAGAGCTAAGCCTCTTTAATCCTCACACACACATGACATTAGCAAGTCTATTGAACAAATAACTCAATGCTACTTCATTCCTAAGCATAAACAAAGAGCAAACAACATTAATCTTTGATTAAGCATAAGCATTCACACTCTTTCCATCAAGCACACACACTCATAAACTACTCAAAGAAGCATAGAAATCAATGAATAGAACATGGAAACATAGACAATGAAGTGTAGGAAACCCTTGCCTTGCATTAAGAATGGGGAGAGAGTACAATGGGAGCCAAGAATGGCTACACAAGCTTCTTCTTCTTCTCTTTGATAGAGCTCTTCTAAACTTGGCTTAAGTGAGATTATGTGAGATTAGTCCAAACCCTATTAAAAATGACTTATCTCCAAATGGGCTTAATGTGGGTTTTTTCATTGGGCTCTAATTTGGGCTTTTTAATACAAGGTGGAAGTTTATAACTCCAATTACAAAATGGGCTTATTATTACAAAGCTTTTTGGAGTATTTAAACGGGTTTTTACAAAATGGGTTGCCGGAAATTATATTTAAGTGCCAAATAATTATATTTCCATACCTAATCACTTTCCTATTCGAAAAAAATCATAGCTCCACAGAGACGAGGCCGATCAAAATTCTATCACCACAGATATTTTTTAAATATACCAAAGAAAATTCCTATGGAGTTAGACTTTGTGTCGGCTGCAAACGGACCCGGCTATCGCCTTTGCTTCAGCATGTTGATTTGCGCCACCCACTGCAGCTTCCAGCCGGCCGAGGCCTTGCTGCGGGCATGGGTAGCCTTGCCCCTCCGCTGCGACATGCGGAAATTCGAGGGGAACCCACCCTTACCAAGGGCTTGGGCGCAGAAGGGATGCAGCAGCGTGAAATTGTAGTCCGCCCTGAGCTCCGGATCTGACAAGATTTCGTAGGCCTCCTGCACCGCTAAGAATTTAGCGCCTGGCCAACTGTCTGTAGGCACTCTTGATGGCGGAGAGGCTTCCCACCGACGATGGCTTTGCGGAAGGAGGAACCAAATCCAGGCTTTGCATGGCGAGTTCCTCCAGTTTCTCCGTGAGGAAGAACTTGGCGGTGGGAGCCACCACCTCCATGGTGCAATCGAAGCTGCTCTCGGACGCTGTCGGTGTAGACGAACTCAATGCAAATGTGGCGAACGGGGTCTTTCATTTCCGGCAGAACGATCCTGGTAAGCTTGGACTCCGCCATCCCGCTTCGGAGTTCACATTTATATAAACGTCGTGGATATTGCCGGCAATGGCGGCAGTCTTGTTCTTGTTCTTCTTCAAGCTTCTTTAGTGCTACAGCAATGGCGGCCGTACGAGAACGACCATTGTTTTCCATAGCACTATCAGAGCGTCAAATGAACACAAGAATGAAGGGAGGGAGGAGAGGATCCATTTGCAACGACTGCCAGTTTGCAACCGTTGGAATTAAAAAATAATAATTGATATCTAAAACATTTAATACGTAACGTTTTTTGATCCTTAGGTTTTTCGATTGAACTAATTAATGAATTTTATTTATCGCTCATTGTGTGCCCCTATTTGCCGGTTTCCCGCAGTCTTCTTCCACTTCCAAGTCTTTGTGTAGCCGTTGACTACTGAAACATAGTCCTCGATGGTAAGTATGCTGTGAGAGGCTAAAGACTGGATCTGTCTCCTTCCCTTCAAAAAGAATGTGGAAATTGAAGTAGCCAAGACACTCTGCCCCCAAAGTGACATAACCCTGCCGAACACCAATACGAATGAGGAGGCAGTAAATCGATCGCCAAACCAAATGAGCTGAGGGACAGACCCATAAGCAATGGCGAGGTGACACAGGCAAGTGTAAGTCGCAGCGTACGCTCATAACCCATCTGTGTTGACCATATACCAACTACCAGACCCACATGGGCAATCATCCACATGAAATACATAATCATGTGACTACCAGACCCACATGGGCAATCATCCACATGAAATACATAATCATGTGACTGATATGCGCCGACCATATGAAAGTCTAGAACTGTCTCAAAAAAGCATGTGAGATTCTAGCATGTAACCATTGACGCAATTGTGTGGGCTGAGTGTACTCCTGGCGCAAAAAGATAGCTGTACCGATCCTGATAGAGTACTCAAAAATGTACACTGCAGACTCGGATGCATGTGCAGCTGGCCACATCTACTCCCCCGGACCGTTTGAGTTGAGGATGCAGCATCCAGCAAGAGGAGAAAAAATGCACAAAAGCTCTCTCTCTCTCTCTCTCTCTCCAGTAAACAGAGATGCATTCATTCATACCGAAATACCCTTAGCTGCAAAATGCCTCGCACTAAGGGACATTACAATACTGAAATGGGGAATAGGGGAAGGAATATCACATCAACTCATCTCATGGCTGGTGAGAGAAGTGTGGAGAATAAACCACTCCGGAGGAACATATTGCCAGGTCACATTCCTAGATATGTGCCTGAAGAACAAGGAAGTCCACCCCCAATGTCTGAGAGACACTGCTTGACGTCGCTCCGCTGCCCTAGATGAGCCAGCAGAAGAATCATACTGACTGCATAAAGTGTGAATGAGCTCTGTCCATATCATGCATAAGGTCTTTGCTGTCAAAGATTGCACATCACTAAGAACATGCGAGCACCTACATTTCCAAATGCACCAAAGAGTGATACAGGCCACTGTGGAAAATACATACTCTCTAGAGTGAATAGCGTGATCGTGAACTAAAGGAGGGATAATGATCAGCATACTGTGGTAGTAAGTAGCTCTTGTGAACATGCAGACTGGGTTTGTCCCCTCCCCCTCAAAGACTAAGTGGGAGCCTATAAACTAGAGGAGCCAGGAGACCGCCCCCCAGGTGACAAAGCCAATTGGAGTGCCAACCCTAGCGAGCAGAAGACACATAGATTGTCAAACCGGCTGCGCCAAGGACATTTAAAGACAGCGACGTGGGAACTCAGGAAGCAACCAATCACAATGGAGACAGGTGGGGTCGTGTCCTAACTAAGTTGTCCAAGTTCCTACTGCAAGACCTACATGAGCAATCATCTCTATGAAATACATAATGCGCCAACTAACCCTCGTCGATCATATATGAGACCAAAACTGTGTCAGAAACCAACTATGCATCCTGGAGGGAATGGAGGATCTTTGCCGTAGTAGCAAATGGCACTCAATCCTTGTTTCAGTACTCAAAAAATGATATTGGTTGAGCATCTGAGCAAACATCCAGCCACAAACACTCAGCTTGATCCCACAAAATGGATGAGAGGGCACATCCCTATGAATTAACTTGGTTTTGACCTATATAATCATTTGCAATTGTGAATTTGCACTAAAACAACCCTAGTTTTATGGAAGGACCTTTGGAAGGCCAAAATTTTCCTCTTTTTGAGCATCTTGGCAATTGCGAGATTTTTGTTATAGTTCATAAATAGCTTAGAAACTAGGACCTAAAGGAGATTGTGTTGTTTTGAAACCCCAAGTTCTACCGATTGACTTTTACAAAGTTGAAAAACATGATTTATTCAAGAAGTTATAGGCATTTTATGGGATTTTTGACAAAACAGCTTCAAATTTCAATGAAAATTTCAAGTTAGAATTTCTTGTCAAATTTCTAATATAGCTTGTATTTTCACATCATGAAAAATCCCCTTTATTTTTTGCCTTATAACCGACCTATGGTGGAAACAAGGTGTAGAAATGTTGTTTCTATGTTCCCCAAAAAATTTCAAAGTTTTGGTGAGAAAACAGGACACTTGACACTTTAGTGTCCAATTACAGAACTAGTGTTAAAGTCTTCATGAAACGCTCTAGAAAAAACATCCATCGACTATGCACTGTGCCAGAAACTTGCACCTCATCAACAACATGAACCAAAAGATGCATTTGAATGGTCAATACACTTGATGGAAAGAACTTCTCGACCATGGCAACGGCTCCAAGACAATTTAGCCTTGCACTCTCCAATGTGTCTCTTGCTATCTCCTTTTGTGATATCCAACATACAAGGGCACTGATCTTGTATATTGTGTTTCGAATGTCATCTGAGAGACAATCCTTGATTGCTACGGGCAACACGAATTGTAGAAATTTGTGCCAATCATGTGACTTCAATCCGGAAAGCTCATCATCCTTTGTGAAAGCCCCCTTTAGGCAGTGCATGCATCCTGTTGGAGTATGAAAGTCCTGAATACATTTCTTTACCTGTTTCTCTTCATTTTTGGTTAAGACCCAGGGTGCTTTAGGTAAGAACACCTTGCGATTGGGTCCACTTTGTGCCCACAAATTATGCATCCTCCCCTGCTCTTGCAAATCGTTTCTTTGACCTTTTGTTTCCTTATCTCCTGTGATTGTCTTCCATAATACTACGGCCACGATTTTAAAAATGTGCATGGGATTAATCAAATGGTTTATTAGTAGATCCCCCCAATATGGTAGAACATGGAAGATAGAGAGTCGTTTCATCCCAGGTGGTGCATTGGATGGATCCATATCCCATGTGTGTTTCCAATCACTGACACGCAACATGGAAGGAGGTTTTCCTAAGAACCCCTCCCGCATTGGATGGTCTTCAGGTAAAGATTGTCGATGACCCTCATACACTATCTTTTGCAGTGGCTTGGAGTAGCGTGCATCTAATCTAGGACCACACATGGGACACACATGTTGTCCAGAGTAAGTGAACCCTGTAAACAATACATGCAATTATTAAACATATAAACTTACCTCACTTTAACTTACCTTATCAATCATCTAGATCTTAACTTACCTGATGCCTCTCCGTATCCTGGCCAATCATGCATGGTCCACATCAAGATTCCTCGTATAGTTGCATGTCTTTGTCCAAATCTCTTGGACATATCATGCACTCGTATATCGGTCCACATGTCTTCAAATTCTTCAACTAGAGGTCGTAGATACACATCCATATTCTTCACCTTGTACTTTCCTAGAATGATCAGAGACAATAGAATGTGCCCCTTCTTTATTGCTAACCAAGGGGGTAGATTGTAGTTCACAAGACATACGGGCCACGTACTCCACGATGAACTACGAAGACCAAATGGATTAACACCATCCATTGCTAGTCCAAATCGAATGTTTCGAGGTTTGTTCTTGAACCCCTCCCATCTCACTTCGATGTGCTTCCATGTAGGAGAATCCGCGGGAACACGCATAACATTATCACTTGATGTGTTGTTTCTATGCCAAGACATCAGAGAGGCAATACGCCTACACTTGAACATTGTTTGGATGCAAGGGATTATAGGAAAATGCCTCAACACTTTTGCAGGAACACGCTCCCCTTGGACATTTTGTCTATATCGTGATTTGCCACATATCGGACATTCTACTGCATCTCTGTACTCGTGTTGAAATAGAATACAATCATTGGGACAATCATGGTAAGATTTATAGTCCATTCCAATATCATGCAATATCAACTTTGCTTGTGCACGATCATGTGGCATCTCATTGTCTTCTGGTAACATTTGGTCCTTCAGTAACATGTTCAATCCACATATATATATTAGCTTTATTTCATATCAAAAAACTAGTATGGACTATCATTTAAATGAAATCAGTACTTATGCAAAAATTTTGGATACACTTGTATCAGACCACCCAAAAATAGATTGTAGGTTCAATATGGAGAGACATGTACGTAACACAAAAATACGTGCACCATGATAAAGTGGTAGTCAAGCAAGCCTCTTCAATTCTACCTCTTCCTTGGAAGTATGCTCACTACGACGCTCTTGCCGATGGGATGGGGCATCTACAAGGCGATCAGGTTTGGCCTCTTCGATATGATCCGTAATGTAGAATGCATCTATCATATCATCTTGGTCCGCCTCAAAAATTTCATTGTCTTAGATATGCTCAACAATAGGATCGACTTGTACGGTACCACCTTGCGCTCGTGGCCGCCTCTCAGGTTGGAGTTCGAGCACCTCATTTGCACTTGCACGTAAATTTTCCCCACTAAGCAAAGGTTCAAGGCGCTCCACTGGAAAAACACCCCATCTTTTGACATGCTCGTTACAAATTCTCCGTTTGCGAGCAACTTGGTACTTGCATCGTGTGCATGGACGCAATGATTTCTCCTCCAAATCCATCGAGGTTCACGTGCTACCTCTTACGCTTCATTCTTTTTGTTGATGTAGCATTGTGGGAATGTGGGTTAATGTAGAAGGTGGGTGGATTTATATAATTTTTGTGCTTATGGGTCGCCCCCCTTTTCAAAATTGATATGAAAAGTCGTAGGCGCCAATGCAGGCAGAGGGACCTTTTGAAATTTGAAAGAATTCACGGCGTCAATATAAGCGTCCGTAAAAATGTCGGTAAAAATGTCGCTAAGTTACATAGCAATGGTTATATAGATGCTTTTACCGACATTAATATGGATGCTTATACTGACATTTTTAACGACATTTTTATCGACGGTATTAGCGACACTGTTAAAATTTTACAGCCGTGGCCTCCTTCCCCTGTTTTCATTTTGCAAGTTTGGGGAGAGCAAGGTAAGCCCTCCCCTCATGCCCCCCCCCCCCCCCTTCCCTCCACCTTCCTGCATGCCTCCCACCTCCTCCTCCACGTTCTATGCATGTGTGTGTGTGAGTATGCGTCTACAAGTGTGTGTGTGTGTGTGTGTGTGTGTGTGTACACATACACAATTTCTTGCAGTGTAGGTGTTTTTTTCACAATGTAGGTTCTAATCCATGCTTTGTGTGTTTGTTTTGCAGGGTTTTTGCCTAATTGATCGTTGATTGCACTCAATTTCTTCACCGAGCCAAGGTCGTCCACGTCCACTGGTGTCAAATGACTCAAATCCTCCCATGTAAGTGCCTAATCCCTCCTCTTAATTGGGCTTTTTGTTAATTTATGCATACACACACTATTTGTGCACATGCATACACAAGAAATGTGCACACATAAATGCATACACACATACATACATACACTCAAACATGCATACACACATACATGCATACAAACACACATGCATACACTCAAACATGCATATACGCATACATGCATACAAAATACACACAAAAACATCAATATGCCCGAGATCATGGAAGACACACCAAATCCCACGCCTGGCTACACACCCATTGTCACACCCGGCTTCACACCCCAACCATCCACTCTTCCTTCTCCTACCGTCATGAGCCCCGACCAATTTAGGGATTTTATATCCCAAATGACTCCTGATCAAAGAACAATCATGCAAAACATGCTCTCACCCACGAGCGCCGCCAGTCCTTTGGGCACTATGATAGCGAGGGGCACACCCTTGCAAAGTCCACCTTCTCGTCGCTCCTCTACTTCACGGCGTCGAGCACGTGGAAGTGGTGGGGGTGGATGTTGTGGTGGGAATGACGCCATCACCCCTCCACGTGAGAGGCCATCCATTGCCTCTTCTGCATCCACTCCTCGTAGTGTGGACTCACGCTCTTCTTCGAGGCGCTATAGTGCAACTCCTCTACCGCATGACAAGGATCGAGCCTACGAGTGCGAGGATGGGCTTGTTGTCATGGATAGTGTGGGCTTGTCGATGAAGAATAGAATTTGGGAGATTTTCCACACCGTCTTTGCCCACGAGACCATGACTCACTTCCCCCGAGTGCCAAGAAGGATGGTATAGTAGCCCAACTCCTCCAAGAATTTCATCCGCGACCGGGCTCTGATGTCGTCCCCAACAAGTGAAAGCTTGCATGTCACATCGTCGATAGGATGTGACGCAAGCAGTGAAGAGGGGGGAATCAAAGCCTTGGTTTGTGGACCAAGAGGAGTGGGACAGAGAGGTGGAAGCACCAGACAAAACCCCCAACGCTCTCATCTTGGCAGCGATGGTGGATGGGACTCCTTCCATGCATACTTTGTAAGTACAAGCACGATCGCCTAATGCTTTTCTTTTAACCTGTATGCCCTAATCTGGAACTTTGATTGTTTTATTGTTTATGTTTACGTACAGGAGAGAGTCGTCGGTTGGCGCGCTACGGTGGAAGAGGAGCAATATGCTTTTGAGCATAATACCTATAAGCTCTTGGAGCGTTTGGAGGAAGAAGGCACCGCAATCAATTGGTCAATAGTGGTTGATGGGGTAAGCATTCAATCCTAATGCTTGTTTTGGCAAATGTATCATTATACGTGTAAGGCCGTTGTCTGCTTGGCTTTGCGTCCTCCTTCTTGGGAATAGTGGGAGGGCACACTCGTTGCGTCTTGCTTGTCATCCTCACTGCCCATCTCAGTTGTCCAAACTTGCTGCAATCTTCTTTTATGCTCATCGTATTTTGCTTTCCGCTCTAGTTTTGTCATGTTAGTGTCCTTAGTTTTACAGCTTTTCTCCAAATCTCTTTTTGATTCTTTCTTTTTCTTTTGGCTTTTTATTTTTCTTGTTTTAGTTTGTTTTATTTCCTATGCTAGGTAGCAACCCGTGACCATGTCCTTGATACAATCCTTAGCACTCACCATCATTAGGTATTGAGTTTTATTCCTGTACCCAGGCATGTTGTCGTTGTCTTCGTTGTCGCACCAATGGAGCTTGATCCAATCAGCAACTGGCATTCTAGTACTACAACAAGCAATGACTTCTGAGCTATGGAAGGAAGTGAGAGATCTTAAGGAGGAGGAGAATTTGTCGATGAATGCTTTCAACACCTCTCTTGGAATTACATATCTCCAACACTCTAGAACAAGAGGAAGGCACTCAGACCTCGGACATGGGGAGGTTGCTAGTCATGCTAACAACTTGGCAACATTGCCTTCTTTTGTGGGAGATATTGAGGCTGGTCTCAAAGCTACTACTATGGAGAAAAGGGTATCTTTCAAACCAGGTAAAGATTCATGCAAAGACCTTCTCTGAAACTCTTAGCCCAGTGCAAGAAGTAAGAAAGCTAGAAGGGGAATGCCATGTGTCAAAAAGGGAGGCAGCAAGACCATGGCTATCCTAGATAAGGGAGCAGGCATCAGCATGGCAACAAAGTCCATGTGAAAAAAGTGGGGATCATAAGCATTGTGTAAAACTAGAATGGATCTGCAACTGTCATATGGAAATCTACAATGCCCACTAGGACTACTTGAGAAGAACACCAATGGATGAGTTTGATTCCTTCTCTTCTAGACTATTGTGTGTTTCTATTACCACAAGTTTAGTTGCCGCTAATGCTTGGATTTTCCAGAAGCCAAGTTAGGACATGCTAGAGAAATATCAAAAGTTTACTAAAAGAGTCCTAAAGGATGAGACCTGACCCTTTCCGTGAGGATTTGATGGACTCCTAAGAATGGTTATAGATGTTGGGAAAAGCATAATGAGTGATGATAAAAGCTTAATGAGTTCATGGAGTGATGAAAGAGCTATGGTGGTTCAAGATAACCCATGGTGGTCACATGAACAAAAGTGTAACTAACTAGTACTTAATCCAAGATTAAGAGAGCATAATGACAGCACAATAAGGAGCATTACATAGCATATAAAATTCGTGTTTTTCTCATTAGGAGGGCCACCATTTTATAGCCAAAGAGTACATGTTTGAATGACATCATTGCTTACATCTAACCAAGAGCATCCAAGGCCATCTCCCCCCACATGGCTCCCTAGAATATAGCCTCCATGGAATCTTCTGAAACTCGCCTACTTCAAGTGGGGTTTGACCCTTACATTCACCTGGATTCTCTTCACATTACATGGTCCTTTTACATTTTATTGAGTGCTTTAACCTTAGACCATGACATTGATCATAAATTCCAACATATTCCAATACCCTCCCTTGATCATGGCATGGTATATTGCCCTCCCTTGATCCAAACATTACATGAAAGAAAAAGCTTAACTCATAAGGAGTATAGCTCTACAGTACATAAAAGAAATTAGCATCGCTCATAGGGAGCATAGCTTCTACATTGCGAAAAGAAAATGACATGAAAAACATTCCTACATGAAAACATTCCTCTCCCATACCCCATCATCATCATAGCATCATCATCATCATATCCATGGGCATCATCATCATCATTTGTTGGTCATGGAGACCCAACTCCCCATCAATCCCCCCTTGAGGGCTACATGGCCTACTGAGAGATATTGTGAGCATCATAGAAACACATAACCTACATCATCGGTGGTTAGAGGTGTCCATACATAAACATTTGGGTAAGAGAGGGCATAAACATTGTTGGCTTTAGAAAGCCCATTCTGCATCTACCTCTGCATCAAAGGAGGTAGTAACATTGTTGCATGCTTGGATTGCTTCTATGGAATCATTCGAAGTGCTTACCATATTTGCCTGGTTGGTGTAACATTTGTCGGCGAGGTGACCTGGCTTTCCACATTTGGTGCATATTTGCTTTGGCTTGTCTTTGTGGTAGCAATTCTTGGCAAGGTGTCCTGTCCTTCCACAATGTGTACATTGGAGTGATTTGCCGGTTTGCTTTTGAACAAGGTATGCCTGGTTTGAGACAAGATCAATGACTCTACCTTTCAGCTTCTTCTCTTCTTCCAAGAGAACACTCTCTATTCCCTCCAAAGTGGGATCCTGCATATACTTTAAGGTCGGCATGAGTGTATCATACTCGGATGGCATTGACTTTAGGAGGATGGCTATGGCATCACTCTCCTTGACTGGTTCATTGATGGCTTCGAGCTGGGCCATCAAGCTCTTCATGGTGTTGATGTGAGATGCAAGTGTCTCATCAATCTTGTACTCTAGACTGTAAAAGTCTACTTTGAGACTGATTTTGCTGTGGAGGCCTTGAGCACCAAAAGATTTATCCAGTGAATTCCACGCAATTTGTGAAGATGTTCCATTACCAATGTAATGTATATAACTATCTTCAACTCCAAGGGCAATGAGAGCTAATGCTTTCTCATCCTTGGTTTGCCAAGAGATTTCTCCTTCTCGTGTGGCAGGTTTAGGTATAGTGCCATTGACTATGCCCCAAACTCCTTCTTTCATTAGTAAAAATCTCATTTTGACTTGCCAAGTGTGGAAGTCATGACCGTTGAATTTCTTGATGAAAGAGGATGATATGTAAGTTGACTCCATGATTGGAACTGAACAATGCAATAGATTAAAAGCTAGAATCCCCCTTCACCATATATATGCATGAAATTACTCAAGAATTCCCCAAACCCATAAGCCTTTGCATAGTGATAATAACGGGGCCTAGACTTGATCCTAGGTTTTCTAGTTTTGCTTTTGGGTTTCAATGATTTTTTGATATAATCTTCATTAGATGATTCAGCATCCGAATGCATGACTACAAAGAGATATTCAACTCAATATGCATATTAGAATGTCATCTCAATAGATAATTATATGATGATTAGTGGAGATGATTAATTAAAGAGGAAAAAACTGCCCCCAAAAATAGAGTGAGCTTTGAGCAATTGAATGAGGCTCTTCCCAAATGAGAAACATAAAATGCTTGAAACCAAGTGAGAACCAAGGTATTGGCTCTAAGCTCAGCACTCAAACATGCCAAGAGGTTGCTTCAATCTCTGTAAATCTGCTCTGCAACACAGCATATACTGTCACTGAGAAATTAGTTCAAACAGCAGCTACAGTGGACCATTGCTCATGAAAATCAACAAGGAGGAGCTTCATAGCATCAATGTAATGCTCATAAGAGGAATTTGCAAACCATGCTTTGTAGAGCTCCAATTTCATGAATTTCGCAGCGCAGAGGCGGGCTGCTGCAGAGCGAAATGCGCCGCGTATACTTCGTGGGAGCTCCAATGGAGCTAGGTGTAGAAAGCGCCGGATGTTAGCTCTCTTTTGAATCAAAAATCTTGAGATTTGGTGGAGTATAGAGCTCACATGAAGCAAAAGACCAGCAGGGGGTGCAGTGAAGCTTTAATGGAAAGCTTGAAAAAATGAAAAATTAATCAATGTGGTTAATTACTATGCCTAGGGGTAATCATGGCTCTGATACCATGTTGGGAAAAGCATAATGAGTGATGATAAAAGCTTAATGAGTTCATGGAGTGATGAAAGAGCTATGGTGGTTCAAGATAACCCATGGTGGTCACATGAACAAAAGTGTAATTAACTAGTACTTAATCCAAGATTAAGAGAGCATAATGACAGCACAATAAGGAGCATTACATAGCATATAAAATTCGTGTTTTTCTCATTAGGAGGGCCACCATTTTATAGCCAAAGAGTACATGTTTGAATGACATCATTGCTTACATCTAACCAAGAGCATCCAAGGCCATCTCCCCCCACATGGCTCCCTAGAATATAGCCTCCATGGAATCTTCTGAAACTCGCCTACTTCAAGTGGGGTTTGACCCTTACATTCACCTGGATTCTCTTCACATTACATGGTCCTTTTACATTTTATTGAGTGCTTTAACCTTAGACCATGACATTGATCATAAATTCCAACATATTCCAATAATAGATTCCATCCATCATTGACATTTGCATTGTGTCCAAAGTGACAGAGTTTTGCGATGAGGAGTATTATGACATAATCCTAGTCAAAATGGTTGATTTGGCACACTATGTGCCAGACACTATGGATTTGCAACTACTATGATAAGTTGTGTCTGTCACACTGACCTCAGTAGCTCTTACAAAGAGGATAGACTCCCCTATGATCTTGACAAGACGGGTTATCTCCAAGAAACTGGCAGTGACTCGGATAATGATGAGATAGTCCCAAAGTTTGAATTCAAGAAAATACACCCTTTTATGAGAATGAGAGCTTATTGAGTTAGAATTGACTATTAGGGATCTACAATTTGCATGAAGAAGACAAAGGGAACAAAGGAAACTAAAACAAGCAAGGTCCAAGAAGGGAAGAAAGAAATGTTGGGGTGATTTGTGTCTCCCTCTATGTGTGAACCCTCTCTTTTGCAAGAACTCTCTAGATCCCACCTTACTACCTCCACTAGATGCACCCTTTTTTGCTTCTAGAGCTTTTCCTAAAGCCTAAGGCATCCATTATGAGCTCCTTTTTTATGCTCTTGTAATGCAATCATATTATTTTCTCTTTCAAGTTATGAATGCTACTCTCTCTCAACCCCCATGATCCCTATATCTACTCACAACAAGTGGTATCAGAGCTCTTGGATCCTACACCACTCATCTAGATAATTTATCTTAACCCCCCTTTCATCTCACCTTCACCATCTAGGTTCAAAGCTTATTCTCTTGCTACAATATACAAAGATTATCTTAATTTAGCTATTTATTTTATTTTCCTGCACATTTTGTGTGAATTTGTGCCACATCTATCTCACCTCAAGGAACTCACCATAGCTATCATCTTTGTAGCAAAAAGCTTGAAGCCCAAATTTCTTTCCATGGCTACACACGGTGTCACCCAGCTCTCCACACACATGGCACAGCACCAACAGCCCCTTGTTCTCTTTGCAAGGCACATGGTGCTACAAAACAACATTGAGTAGGGCCGTGCTCTTCTCGCCATACTTGGCAGATATGGCTGGCAATCCGGTTGGGCAATGGGCTGAGGTGAGCACCCAAGAGGTGGGGAGATTTTGGCCAAAAAATCTGGTAGAGGTGAGGCCACCTACAGAGCTTCCAGCTACAAGGTCCATTGGCACCATTTCTTCTACTCTTCATAGAGCCAGTAAATGGAGGGATCTAGACGTGCTTCCCACAGTTGTGTAGGTTTTTTCTTTACAAAGCTTTGTTGAAGAAAAAAAAAAACCTCAAAACCTTTGATTAAGGACTTTAAAAACCCCAAGCTTTGGTTCCCACCTCACATTCGTGACACTAAGCTTTGCTTCCAATAGAGGTCTTTCTTACTTTGTTCTTGGATCGTGTCATTTTTTTCAGGCGCTTAGAGGCCATTCTCGCTCCTCTTGATTACTTTTTCTCAACTTCCTCTAGGATACATGATAGAGGAAAGAATTTCCATCTAGCAAACTCAAAAACTTTGCTTCTCATGATGTGGTAGAGCCTATGAGAAGTGTCCCTCACAAACCTTATAAATGAAGACCTTGGGATACGAAGCTTTGCTGCATTTTGAAATTTTCATATCTCAGTAAGCAATTGGATCTGATAGTGGATCCTAAGTTTGAATTTCTATTTCTCCCTTTCTTCAAAGGCTTTTATCTTACCAATAGGTTTTCCAACTACCGTGGCGACAATGCTAGGTCCATGACCCACTTTCCTTGCGATTTTCTTCGTCCTTGCCATCATTGAAAAGTGATAGAAATTTTTAGGATTAAACCAAAAACTAACGCAAGCGACTTGAGTAGCATATGTTTTGCAATGCGGCATGCAAAAAGCGAACTTTCAAAGTGAAAACTAACTAAAACACATCGTGTTGTCAAACTTATGGTGGGGAGATAGTGAAACCTCCAAAGCAATGTCGAGAGAAGGGTTTAAGGGATTATTTTAGTAATATTTTGGATGATAAACCTCTCATGTCACCCATGCAATCTAATGCTGTTCATACATTGCTTCAATTAGTGGATCCTTGCATTGATCCCTCCACCATTAAAAGACTTGAAAATCCCTTCTCTTCTGAAGAGTTGCATTATGCTCTATCTAAATTGGGAAATGAAAAGACAATTGGTCTTGACGGTCTCAGTAAAGAATTTATCCTGGCATTTTGGGATCAGCTTAAGTTCCTCATCACAGATTTAATCAATGAGATATGGCTCTCTCAAGAAATGCCTCCTTCATTAAAGCAAGGTATTATTAAGTTGTTACCAAAACAGAATTTTCGTACTTCTCTCTCCCACTGGCCAGCCAATTACTATGATAGGGATTCTCTATAAGATACTTGCTAAAGCCCTTGCCATAAGATTTGGTCCTCTTCTTCTTAAGCATATTCATTCTAGTCAATCCCGTCTCATTGGGGGCCGATCTATTTATGATAACATCCTTACAGTTTAGCTCAATATTGAATATGCTCAATTGTCTAAACAAGATTTGGTTCTGCTTTAGCTTGAATTTGCAAAGGCGTTTGACACTGTCCGTTAGGAATTTATACATGATGTGTTGTGTAAAATGGGATTTAGGCCTACAATGTCTAATGTCTTGTATATGCTGGCTACTGATGGTTTCTTAGTGATTGATCTTAATGGCAGACTGACTCCATCCATTCATTTATCTAGGTCTGTTCAACTCGGTTATCCCATTAGCCCCTTGATTTTCGTTGTCGTTACACACCCCTTATTTTGTATGTTGGAGCATCTCACTGCTCAAGGCTCTTTACAAAGATTGCATATTGCTAATAAATAGATTGCAGGATTGGATTTTGCTGATGATACCCTTTTACTCTTGCATGCTTCTAATGTCCATATACAATCATGTATGGATATATTAGATATGTACTCTTTAGCTACTGGGCTCAAACTCAACGTAGGGAAATCCTTACTTATTAATTTGACTCCTACTGAGTTTGATGCTCTCATATGGGATGGGAAATGGCTGCCTCTTGGGCATGTATTTAGACATTTGGGGTATCCTATTGGAGTCAATGTTTCTAATGTGGATTAAATTGATTGGGTGATGTAAAAATTATGAACCAAGTTCAGTTATTAGAAATCTTCAAAATTACCACTACATGTCAGGCTTCAAGGTATATTGATTCCTTATGTTTCATATTACTTGCCATTGCTTCACTAGGAACAGATCCATTTTCAAAAGTTGAACTCAATGTTGTTGAATTTCTTGTGGAAAAAATCGGGACCTCATTCATGAGTACTCATCAAGTGGACATCATTGCTCAACCTAAAACACAAGGAGGCCTTGGCATTTTGAATCTGGCTTTGCACACTTTGGCTCGCAAAGCCACCTTTTTGCATCATATGTTTGATACTTCTACCCTATGGTCCTATTGTCTTTGGGCTATAGTTGACACATGCAAAGTTTAGTTTCATGGTTGTTGGGATGTGGATTGATTGGTGAAAATTGTTTTCTCATGCTCCTCTAACAGTTTTTGGCATTCACGCTAAATGTTTGATTCAATCATGGAAACAAGTTTTAAAATGGCTACAGTAGCTTCTTCTTCTCTTTGAGAGCTCTTCTAAACTTGGCTTAGTGAGAATGTAAGTGAGATTAAGTGAAAACCCTATATTAAGTGACTTACATCCAAATGGGCTTAATTTGGGCTTTCACATTGGCTCTAATTTGGCATTTTAATACAAGTTGGAAGTTTTATAACTCCAATTACGAATTGGGCTTGGTTATTACAAGGCTTTTTGGATTTTTTACGGATTTTTACAAAATGGGCTGCGGGAATTTATAATTCAGTGCCGAAGTAAATGCCGGTTTACCGCAATCTTCTTCCGTTGACTTCCAAAGCTTTATGTAGCCGTTGACTGCCGAAACTCTCCCCCCCACCTATTTCAGTGTCCATCCTCGGGCGCTGGCTAGGCCAAGCTTTGCTTGCGTGGGGAGGTCTTCTTGCTATGAACTGGAAGAAAGACTCACACCGGGCGGAACCGAACTCTGGGAGTAGCTGTGCTCGTAGTAGAGAACCAATGTAAATGCGGTCATGCACACCAAAAAGGCTCAACTCACGACAAGAGGAGCAAGCAAATAGACCACATAAGCATACATGAGAGCATGAGCTCAAACACGTGTGTATTGGAGAAAATTGCTGTACCTACTACCTACTACATGTACCTGCACCTGTGGAGTCATAGGCAACGACATGTACCTACTACATGTACCTGCACCTGTAGAGTCATAGGCAACGACAACCACTCTTAATGCATAGAGCAATACACTAACCCACAATGGCATACACTGAGCATAAAGCTAAACAACAGTAATTGTATGCACTCCAAACGCAGTAGAAAACCACCTGTATCTGCTATGGAACCACCTGTGGGCAAGAAATTGAGCTATGGAAGCTCAAAAGGGCTATGTGTAGGCATATGTAAGGAGTGGATCTGAAGAGGAAACACCCTGTAGCTTGCAAATCTGCAGTAGCAAACACTCCAAGACAGGCTCCTTGTAGGCAATTTTAAAATGCAGATTTGGCAGCCAAAACGTCAAAATTCGGCCGTTTTAGCACATACCCAATACGTAGTACCTACTTTTGCTCATACGGGCCAATTTTCAAGTAGGATAGGGAATTCGTTCAAAAAATTTTGACGCAGTCTTCTATTCCTGCTCAAAACTCCTGCAAACGTTTTTCCTACAATGCTCCAATGTGTGGGCTCACTGTAGACAATGTGTGGGCTGATCCCAAGCACAAAAAACACACCCAAAATCCCTACAATTTCAGCTCTAATCGAGGCTGAAAATGGCTGTCCACAAATGCATACATAGGCTAAAATTTCAGCTCCAAACTCCCTGCAAATTTCACACACTTCTGGCACCGATCTGTGGGCAAACCAAATTCCAAACACCAGCTGAAATCTCTCACAAAATAGCTCTCCAAACGGGCAACAAATCAGCTCCGTGTGTCAGCTCACACCACCGGCTACGCTCGTGGCTCTGATACTAGAATGATGGAGGTGCACGGCGGTAGCAAAAGTGGATCAGCAAAGGCAGGAGCACACGCAGACGAGAGAGAGAGAGAGAGAGAGAGAGAGAGAGCGCAAGAGAGACACACACGATGTAGGTGGAGCTACCCTCATGAACACTGAGAGTGAGCCCCTTATTATTCTATCTATAAAGAATAAGGTGAATGTGACTGTGTACACTTTGGGCGCACGGACATTGGCCGAGACTCAGGGCGCAGGCACACTGCCTTTACCCAACATGCAAGTGGTTGATGCTCCTACTGTGAGAGCTGATGATCAAGCTAACACCAGTCAGCCAAGGAGATCTCAGAGAGTCTCACATCCGCCATAACGGTTTACCCCTGGTGTTGATTTTGTGTTGTTGATAGATGGTGGTGAGCCTACTTGTTACAAAGAGGCTATGAAAGCTAAGGATCATGCTAAGTGGGAACTTGTGATGAAAAGTGAGTTGTCTGGCATTGAGAAGAATGAGACTTAAGAACTTGTTCCATTGCCGAAGGATAAGAAAGTGTTACCATGCAAATGGGTTTACAAGTTTAAGTTTGCATCCAATGATTCAGAGCCTAAGTACAAGGCTTGTTTGGTAGCTAAAGGATTCAAGCAGGAATATGGTATAGATTTCGAGGAAATCTTTTCACCAGTGGTGGTCAAGATGATGACAATGTGCATGTTGCTTGGATTAGTTGCTACACAAGATCTGGAATTGGTACAGATTGATGTAAATACTAAAAACTACTTTCCTACATGAAGATCTAGAAGAAGAGATCTATATGGAGCAACCTGAAGGGTATGCTAAACGTGGCAAGGAACATATGGTGTGCAAGTTACGCAAGAGTCTTTTAAGTAGGCACCCAGGCAGTGATATCAGAAGTTTGATACATTTATGCATTCCCAAGGATTTAAACGCAGTACTGAGGATCCATGTCTCCATGTGAAGAAGCCGAGAGATGGACAATTGATTATGCTTATCTTGTATGTGGATGGCCTGCTTATTGCTGGGTATTCACAGAAAGACATTGCATTTGCAGTTGGAGTTGTTAGCAGGTATATGTTGAATCCGAGAAAGAAGCATTGGGATGATGTCAAGTCGAATCTCAGATACTTGAGTGGTACGGAAGATGGACAATGCTATGGTCGAGGAGATTTATTCATTGTGGGATACGTTGATAGTGATTATGCAGGCTGTGTAGACAATACTGGTTGGATCTACACATTTGCTGGTTATGCTATTTCTTGGAGATCAATTCTTCAGAATTGTACTTTAGTATCCACTACAGAGGCAGAGTATGTTGCTGCTAATGAAGCATGCAAGGAAGCTATATGGCTTACTCATCTAGTGGGAGATTTTGGCTTGGAGCAGAAGTTGCTAGTACTTCACAACAACAGTCAGAGTGCTATTGCCTTGGCAAAGAATCTTGTGTTTCATGCAAAGACAAAACACATAGACGTGCATTACCATTTTGAACGAGATTGCCTGACAGATTGACTTGGTGAAGGTACATACCATTAACAACACAGTAGATGCACTCACAAAAATTCTCTCCTCTGAGCAGTTCCAACACTGTTGACAGTTGATGGGCATTGGGTGAAGATGCTACTCTTCTTCACTGACCATATACTTTTTACAGTATGGTCTCCCACAGCCACCTTGGCCATTTAGTGGGAGAAATATTGGGTAAATGGCCTCAGGCCGGACACCCACTTACTGACCGGACACCCACTTACTGGCCGGACACCCACTAACACTTATTGACTCTAAGTGTATAGCTACAATGTGCGAGCCACTCACTATTACGAGAGTGACTAGTAGTGAGACTGTGTAGGAGGGTTGGCTCTCCCTCCCTATATCTATGTCGCGTACTTGTGTGTGTGTATGTGTGTGTGCGTGCTCTTGCAGGTGATCCGCTTCCGCATCCCAACGCTGCTCACCTTCATACTGGAGTGTCATTGATAACAAAAAAATCAATAAAGATAAAAATTGGCATGCAGACTTTTATCTTGACCAACCTTTTGGGGTCAGAGGCTGATTGCCTTTGACCGGCCGCCCATGTCTTGGGTGGGCGCCCATTGATGATTGTACCTAACCCATATATATACTTATAGTGTGTATTGGGGTTGCCACTTTGAGGTCTCCCCACCCACATTGTGTATCTCCTTCTTCTTCATCTCCTCTCTCGCATAGCACAGCATCCTTGCGCGCACCCCGCGATCCCTTCACAACCGACTCGCAATATTTGGTTTAGGCCCTTTTAGCACCTCATTGAAAAGTTTCAAACGAAAGGCTTTTCTTATATCACTACTTGGAAGTGGCCAATCATTGCTTGTGAAGTCAGGTAGTGTAACTTTCTTCAGAGTACTTGAGCAAAGATCATTTAGGATGTGAAAAAATGGTCGTAAAAGAAAACACCTGACTCAACAAGTTGTCTATTTGTTCTGACTTTGTATTGTTGTGGTCCTATGAATGCATTATAGACATTGATTATCCCTATGATGCAATCTGCATATTGTCATATGCAGAGGGATATACATATACAAGAATAATAGAAGTAGATTAAAAGGTTAAAATAACAGCTTAGAGAAAAAGTACTAATAGAAAATTGAAATACCAGTCAAGAAAAATAATATAGTTTCACAGATTAAAAATCTCAAGAGAAAGAACTTAGAAATGAAAGAAATGAAAAACTTATAGTGAAAGTTCTAGTAAGTATAGGGATGGATTACACATCTATCCATGCATGTTGCAATGATTGTGTGCTTTTTAGAAAAGAACATGCATCACTTACAAAATGTCCAAAGTGTGGAGAGGATAGATATCGGCAAGATCTTCAAGGATCTACAATACCTGCAAAGGTTTTGAGGCATTTTCCTATTGTCTCTCGCAGAAAACACATTTTTCGATGTAGGGATTTGGCAAAACTGATGTCTTGGCACTCACTCCATGGCTCTGAAGATAGAATAATGCGAGTTCCGGCAGACTCAAAGGCATGGAAACACATCGACGAAACATGGCCTTCATTTGTAGCTGAGCCTCAAAATCTTCGTTTGGGCCTTGCAATGGATGGCGTAAATTCATGTGGTGTGCGTTCAACTAGCTGGAGAAGGTGGCCGATAGTCCTTGTGAACTATAATATACCTCCATGGTTGACAATAAGGAAAGCCTCACTTGCTATTGTCACTACTAGTGCCAAGCAAATATAAGGTTAGTAACATGGATGTGTATATGGAACCATTGGTAGATGAATTAGAAGTCTTATGGGAAGGGATTAAAGTCTACGATATGTCAAGTCCAACGCACAAAAAGAGCACCACAATTCGCAAAATTCTAATGTGGACAATGCACGACTTTCTAGGATACGGTGAGTGCTTAGGTCTTGCTACTAGTGGATACTATGCTTGCCCAATTTGTGGCCCTAACCTCTGTGCTCGACATTCAAAACATTTAAAAAAGATGGTGTACGACGGCCATAAGCATTTTCTTCCTGAAGGCCACATCATGTGCGAGGGCTTTCTAGGGCGTCCATCGAAGGACAGATGCTCATCCTGGATGCAATACACTACTTGGATGGAATCATAGGGCTCTTCTAATCGGCCATTTTTTGAAGCAGTATGTTTAATAGAGAAACACTTTCCGAGTACTGCACTAACAATACAAGTACACTTGCTTGTACATATAGTAGATGAGGTTGCAATTGCAGGGATTGTACATACTTGCTTGATGTTTTTCTTGGAGAGATTCATGGAAACTTTGAAGGATTTTGTGCGGCAAAAGGCAAGGCCAGAAGCAAGCATGGCTTAGGGGTGGCTAGTACAAGAATCTTTGGTTCATGTGTCAGAGTTCCTCGGTAGAAATGATCCTTTGAGAACTCCACAAGCATGGTCTAATAAAGATGAGGATCGTATAAGTGGTGAAGTACCACAAGGCAATGGGAAGGATTATATCATGAGTGAAGAACTTAGAGACAAGGTGATTCGATTCTACATTTTAAACCACACTGCCACCATGGAGAAGTGGCTAAAATTGTATGAAGAGGAGACACACAATATAGAGCAACAAAGATCTACATTTAGAGCAGCAAATCCAACAACTAATCAATATCCACCACACCTAACGGTTCTTCCCAAGAACATGACCTTAAATTGGCTAGATGATGCTCAACTTAATGCCTTGCAACGAGGAGAGAAGGTTACATTGGAGGAGAGAGAGTTCGCAATGGGATGTTAATTAAAATATAAGAGATTTGGGGAATTATGATCCTTTGGTCATCACTTTGGAGTGCATCGTATCGACCAAAACAGAACCACTTGTGACTCATGTGTGATGGTTGAATTTGATCAAGAGACAGTCATAGGTTTAACTAAGATAGCATATTGCGGCATGATCCAAGACATATTATTAAGGATAGATTACAAAACTTTTCATATGTATATCCTTGATGTCAAATGGTTTAAGCCAATAACATCTGGATCAAATCCCTCAGTCCGTAGGGATAGTAGTGGATTTATTGCAATCGACTCAACACGAGAATGGACGAATGAAAGCGATACTTTTGTCCTTGCCTCAACTGCTGAACAGGTACATAAATATTTATATACGATAACAAGTTGTATGGATATTTATAAATCATTTAACATTTTTATATATCCTTCTCTAAGCTCATTGCTTTTATGCTTTTTCCTAAGTACTTTTTTGCTTTTTATGCAAGAAACTATTGCTTTTTTACTTAAATTCGATCCAATAGGTGTAAATCCATGATTCTAACATGAATTCAAGAATAGAATCACTAGAACCTAGAAACTCATCCGCTAATTATAGAAATAGTGCTTTTTTCATGCTTTTTCTACCTTTATGAATTCAAGAAAGGTAGTAAATCATCTTAGATTAATACCAAAAATTAGGAGCATGATATCTAGACTTGTTTTAACCTCTCAAATTTTTCTTATGATTTTTGGAGCTTATTTAATAATTCTTTTTGATTTTTAAAGGCTGAAATACACAGTTTTTGCTGCTTTCAGCCGGTAAATGAACTTTTAGAGTATTTAGATATAACTGAAAAATTCCAAAAAAATTACCATGTGACGTCCTATGTTTGAATGATTTTTAAAAATTCTCTCACAATTTTTCAGCACTGTTTACTTACTGTAAAAAATCACTTTTGCCTAAAACTAGTATAAAAATTGGCAGTTTTACACAATTAAATCAAAATAAATTATTTTAAGCCGTAAAGCGACTCCTAAATTTAAGGGAAAGCTTGTGCTAATGTTTTTCTTTGATTTTCCATACTAATCAATTGATTTGCAGCATTCTCCTTTTTACACTACAAAAAGCAACCATGCCTAGAGTAACACGCAGAGCACGCGGTGTAGATGTCTACCGTCGGGGTAGTCCATCTCCCGCTTTCCAATTCCAATACCATAAGTTATCTAATTACTACTTTACACTTTTTTACATATAAAGACAGGTTCATTTATTTAATTTCCAGAACATTGTTCGTTAAAACAGCCTTTTTAAAACAGTCTTTTTCAACAAGAGAATACATATCTTTTTTATCACACAAAAGCAGTAAAAGAAACATTCAGTTGTTTATTTACAAAATTTTGCCTCCCCGGCAAATTATTTAAATTGCTACTTAACTAGCTAGCATCTGCTAGTCTTATTTACAAATTTCTGGCTTTAGTCTCATGCTATCTGCTTTGAGAAATAAAAAGTACCAAGAGATAAACATCATTACTTGGCACCTGTCTTCGTACCCAGGAAAAACAGGCAGCTCATCCGTTCACGGTCTACCCGACCCTCGGTGATACGGGCATCAGGCTGACCACCTGGACAATGGCTAACCGCCGGTCATCGGGCTAACCACCCGGCATTGGGCTGACTACCCAGCATCAGCTACCCACCGGCATCGGGTTCTCCACCCGGCATTGGGCTCCCCGCCCTTCAATGGCGTCCATCTAGACGGATAAGAATATATTATTAATCCATTTTTCCCGTGAAAACAAAATACCATAATTGCCAGACAAACTTAATTGGCAAATCCAGTAGAAAAACAATCTTTTTAACTTGAAATTAAAAACAAATGCCGAGTTTCCACTTGACTGAGTCGGATTTTTTTCGGACAAGTTTTTCATTCCAGGAATCCTAAGTTATCTTCTAAGTCCTGCGGTATGCAATGTTAAGACTTAAAAGTTAAGAATTTATGTTGAATAACCACCTCGGGTGCAGCTTCGGTGACTGCCAGATTTCTCACAATTTCTTCGACCGGTTCCTCTACTTCCTTTTCTTTGTCCTCCGTCGCCATGTGTTCGTGCTCCCGGCTCATCCCGGCTTCATTGATGTCGCGGGCGGCGGCTCGAGACGTTTTTGGTGCCATTTTGCTAAAATAGAAAATTCTACTGGTAAATAACAAAAATCATACACTACTTGCAATTTTCCCTATTTTGGGATGGAAATACACTTTTTGTGTATTGAATTTCATGAAATAATCTTTTTGGTACTTGGATTTTTGCCCAAGTGACTTATAAATGCTTTTTCTTACATTAGTAAATTTTTTTGATGACAATTTTGATTTTTCTAGCTGATTAAGATGAAAATCTGCATTATTTAATAAGTTCCTGCATTATTAAAAACTGTTTTCTTTTAATTAAAATAAAGCTAGTTTTTTTTTTTTAATAAAAAGCAGGGATTTTGAATTAGAAAAAGAAAAGGGACTGACGATTACATAGCAGATACGGGCTGTGCCCTTTCAAAAGGAAACATACTGATCTAGGGGTTACATGATTACAAGGGCATGCACACATGGGTATATAGAACAGTTGCAAGCTCTCGGGGGCCTGTTGGGGTGTGCAGCGTTCTCATCCACCTTATTGTAAATATCGGTGATTTCCAACAGGTGCTCAGTGAGTATTCTGTCCTTCTCGCGGATATCATGGATGTCATGTTCCAACTCTTCATCCCACCTAACATAGAGGATGCTGTCCGTCTTGTGCAGCATGTCCATGTTGTTGCATGCGTGTTTGCTTTTCTTGAGGAAGTCTCTTCTTTTGTGGAGCTCCTTCTTCCTAGCAGAGTTTGCATTCTTCATCTGTAGAAACAGTTCATGTTGCAGCATTGTTAGTACTGGAGGGGATGATTGAAATAACACGGCATTCCTGGCACACCAAATAAACCATAAAAACTCTGCTCTAATACAGTTCCAGAGGGGGGTTGAGCATCCAATGGAATCTCCTAAAAGGAGTTGTTTCCACGAGAGGGGTCTCGGGTGGATGCATTCAATGAGTTTGTTGAGGATAGATAGGATAGGGTTATTAAATCTGCATTGGAGAAATAGGTGTAGAAGGGACTCCCCCTCCCTTTTGCACCGTGGGCAAAGGCCAGATCCTTTCCCTATTTTGCAAGCTCTCTCCTGTGTCCATAGCCCCCTGTGCAAGATTAACCACAAGAGGCATGCTTTTTTGGGTTGGATTAGAGGGGACCACAGACATTTGAACTTGAAGGTCCATTGGCGTCTGTCGAGGAGCACCTCCCACTTGGCATTAAGCTTGACATGCAGCGGGGGGCTAACAATGTCTTTAGGGATGGGGAGCAGGTTTTTTCCCGTCGCCCACACGATCGCCTTCGGGTGGATAGGGGTAAAGATACCAATCTTCCAAGTGATGTCCATATCCCATTCTGCCATTCTCTGCTCAATCAGCTCTATGTCCACTCTATTCAGCTTAAATCGGGTCCTGATTTCCTCCCTGGATGCCCAGTCCTGTTTCCCTTTGTCCCACAAATCCGCCCAGGTTCGGATACCCTTTTTGTGCAGTTTCAGGGCTTGGTGAAGATTTTCTTCAGTAACTCTAGGGATTTCCAGCCAGGGCCACCAGACAGAGTCATTCTGTCTGAGACCTGCATCCCTATGTTGACGGGGGTTAGGGCGGAGCTTACCTTTAAACCTGTTCCACGCTTTCCATAAGGATAGCGTTAGTGCACTGCCCACTGCTCTGATCGGATGAGGGCTGAAGAAGATAGTTACCGTAGGAAGATTGGTCCATTTTGCCTTTCCTAGTAGTTTGAATCTGTGCAGATTTCTTGTGATAAGCTTCGCCCAATCTTGCTCTGGGGAGAAGAATCCTCTGATGATCCATTTACTGGCCAGCCTGTCAGCCAGTTCAGAGATGTCATGAATTCCAAGGCCCCCTTTCTCTTTTGCCAGAGTGCAGTATGACCATTGAACTTTGGGGATTTTCTTTCCCATGGGATGTCCCGACCAGAGAAAGGTGCTGCAAATCTGTTGAAGAGACTTGAGTGCCTGATCTGGGGGTCTCCAGCATGCCAAGAAGAAAAGGGTAGCCGGGATAATATAGTGATTGATTGCAAGGATTCTTCCAGCGAACGATAGGATGGTGTTCTCCCATCTGTTGAGTTTGGCGGACAGCTTGGACATAACCCATTCCCACCTCTGGTGCATTGAGACCTTGAACCCCATCGGTATACCTAGTAATCTGAAGATCTCCCCATCTTGGATGAGTTGACATCCTTGCTTCACAATCCACTCGGGGGTGGGGAGCCCCTTGGACTTGATACCCGTTTTTTGGTGATTGATCAGAGATCCTGACGCTGTGCAGAAGAGTTGCAGGCAGAGCCAAAACTCTTTTAAAGAAGCCTCCTTATTGGCCACCAGGGCATTGGTATCATCGGCGAAGAGCTGTAGGCACATCTGTCTGTGGGAGTTGGGGAGTTGTATCCCTTCCATTCTCTTTAGTCTGATTCTATCTTCAACAAGCCAGGACAGCCCGTCTGTGGCTATAGCGTATAGAAGGGGGGCTAATGGGCAGCCTTGTCTGATCGATCTGTTGAGACAAAGGGGCCTTGAGAGTTCACCATTGATTGACACTTTTGCCCGGGCATTCCCAAAGAGCGTTAGGATCTGTCTAATAAAATTCTCTTTGAACCCAATGCATTGGAGGGTCAGCCTGACGTAATCCCATTCAAGACGATCGTAAGCTTTGTCAAAGTCGATTTTAATGAAGCAGTAGTCCTGCTCTGATTCCTCTGCAAATTCTATGCCCTCCCATAGGCTGATTATGGCATCAAGGATGTAACGCCCTTTTATGAAACCCTTCTGTTCCTGTCTCACCCAGTTATGCAGGTGTTTGGTGAGCCTAAGAGCCAGCGCTTTTGCAAATACCTTGTAAGCTGTATTAAGCATTGTTATCGGTCTCCAGTTGCCTAGCTCCTCTTTGTCCCCCCTTTTGTGAATAAGTTTCACTACTCCTGTATTAATAGTTAGGGGCAGCGCTTGGAAATGCAGGGCTTCATCCCAAATGAGCTTGAGCGGGGTTAGAAGGCTTGATTTAAAGATCTTGAAGAATTCAGCTGGAAGGCCGTCTAGCCCCGGACTTTTGTGATTCTTCAATGTGTCAATGGCTTTGCTCAATTCATCAGTAGAGAGGACAGCCTCCAGGCTGTCAGCCAGATGCAACGGGACCGATGGTTTCCAAATTCTTTTAATTTCTTGTTGAGCCTGCCATTTGGCTGGGGAGACACTCCCAGGGGGGCTGAATATTTGGCTAAAGTATTGATGGGCTATCTCCAGATTTTCCTGCTCAGATATTGCAATAGAGCCATTCGGTTTTCTCAAAGGGGGAATAAAGTCCTGCGTGTTCTTCTTCTTAAGCAGCTTGAACATTTCTTTCACTGGTCTATCCACTTTATTCACCCACCAGCTTCTGAAGAACAGTTTAAGGTGCTCTCCTTCAATCAGTTCTTCTTTGTGGAGGGCGTGTCTGAGTTGCAGTACCTGTTCCCTCTGGCTCGGGGAGGGGTTTACACACTCTTCCAGCACTTTCAGCTTGTCATACGTGTGTTCTCTTCTCTTCCTCCTGATGATGGAGACTTCCTTCCTGGTGTCTATTAGCATTCTTTGAGTTTGCTTGACAGCTGCCGACCATGCTCTAGCAGGGGGGGGGGTTCCCCTTGAAAGCTTCCTCCCAGATATGTTTGATTTGGGTCTGCACGCAGGGTAGGTCAAATAGCTTTGGGTCGGTATGGAACCAACTACTTCTAATCTTGTTATCCTTGTCATCTAGCAGCACAACCAGAGGGTAGTGGTCCGACAGACAAGTAGAGCTATCCACATTCGCTTTGCACCTCAAGAACCTATTTCCTACTTCTGAGGAAATATAGCATCTATCTAATCTAGCTTTTCTAGTAAGTGAGCCTTTTCCATAGTTCTGCCACGTGAATTTGCCTTGTTCACCAATATCTAGCAGAGAGTGAATGGCCTTCAGCTGCGACCATTGCTCCTTCTCCTGGCCTTTAATGGTTTGTCCAATGCCTTTGAATCTATCCTCCACCTGTTCTACCATATTAAAGTCTCCGATTAGCACGCATGGACCTTCCACTCTCTGCAGGGATTGCCAAATGTTCGCCCGGTTCGCTGCATTGCCTGCAGCATAGATGGCAATGACATTAATGGGATTGGGTCCCCCCAATTTAACCCCTAGCCAGTGGGTGTTGCAGGGCTCAGAGATGATCTGTAAGATGTCCTTCTTCATTTTCTCCGCTATGCCCAAGGCTGAGCCCCCAGATCCTGTAGGATGAGATGTAGTAATCCAGAAACGGCTTGAGTCAATGCTTTTTAGCCTCTGCATGAGAGTCGCCTCTTGGGCTTTAATTTCTTGCAGACATATTATGTCTGCATCTTGATGCATACTGTGCAGCCATCTTTTCACCGCCAGGGCTTTTAGAGGGTCGGTGAGTCCCTTTATATTCAGAGAAACTATTTTCATTTCTTACCAGTTTTGGTAGAGCGCCTCTCTAACTGAGGAGTACCCGCCGGGGATTTTGCCACCTGATCTCTGCTCCTCTTGTTATCTTTTTGACATTCCATCGGCGCCGGGTTAGAGGAGATGAGATGATTCTCTTCATCTACTATTTTCCCTTTGCCTTTATCCTTGGTCGGGGTCGAATCCTTGGCATCCATTGAGTCAACTTCCTTCTCCAGCCTGTTTATGTCGAAGCTAGGTTGGGCTTGATGGAAGGAGGACGCAGATGATTCGGCCGTCTCAGCGACCTCCGACTCAGGGAAATTAAGCAGTGGTACGAATCTGTTCCCTTTCCTTCCTTGCATTTTTTTGGGGGGATCTCCACGTTTCTTATTCTTGGCAGCGACAGGGATGAACTCTTCCTTTTCATGGAGGGGGCCCATCCCACTTTTGGCTGCGGTCTGGATGGGCGCAGACTGCTTCTGTGGGTGTTTGGCTGGGCAGACCTTGATGGCATGACCTTGAAGACCACAGTGGAAGCATGCATTCGGAAGGTGTTTGTACACCACAGCCTGAATTAGGGTAATCCCGTCATCTTTGTATATCTCAATGTTGGCTGGGAACGGCCCCTCCAAGTCCATCTCCACCAGGATTTGGGGGTGCCATCTTGGATTAAAGTCCTGCTGAGGTCGTCTACCCAGGATTTTTCCAAGGGGTTCAGCTACCTTGTGGAGGAAGGGGTAGTATTGCATGGGGAGGTGAGGGAACTCTACCCACACAGGGTAAAGGGTCGGTTTTGGCCCTTCAGTTGAGAAGCTTGGGGACCATCTGGAAAGGCACAGGGGGTTGTTGCGGATGAGCCATTGGCCCGCCCCCAGCACTTTTAGGGCCATCTCTGGGGTCTTGAGGAGGAAGAGATAATAATTGTTGGGGAGGACCTGTGCAGTGGAGATTTCTACCCCCAATGGGCCCCAGGACTGTCTTACCCAAGACTTTAGGGTTTCCAGGGGAGGGCGGGGACCGAACAATAGACCCACCACCGCCCGGGCAGAGTATTCCTGCTCTAACTTCTTAAGGCCATCAGAGGGAAGAAAAAGCTTGATATTGGCATAAGAGTTACCTTGATGATCTCCGAGAGGAGTAGTTCCAGCCATTGGAGTGCCATCTGGTGATTGTAGAGCGGGAGGGGATTGCATGGCACCTCCGCGGGGATGGACTTGGCGATTTGCCTCATCTCGGTGTGATGCTTCTGCAGTATGAGATGGGGAGATCTGCGCGGCCGCATGTCGCTCCAAGCAGGCCACTCTTTCTTTGAGAAAATTGCGCTCTGCTTCCGCGTCCACCAATGCATGATGAAGAAAAGCGGGATCTTGAAGCAGAGGAGTCGGTTGGGCGGTATGATGGAAAAGAGGGAGCATGTCCTGCTCCACCGGGACCAACGCCTGCGAATCCAGGTCCATGATCTCACGTGACGCGGACTCCTTGGGGACGGCATCCAGAGCCTGACGCCACTGGTCCAAGACCTGATTTGTCCCTGTCAAATCCTGTCGCTCGGTGTGTTGCTGCAACATGTCGGTTCTTTCCTTGACGAGCGACGAAGCGGCGGCTCTGTACCTGCTCATATTTGATCATACCAAGCCCTGTATCTTGATTCTCAATCAATCTCTGCAGGAGAAGGCTGTATCACAACCGGAATCTTGCCTCTTCTCTCCTTACTTTGCCTTATCAGCTGAGCAGTACTGGCTATGGCGACCTCTGCAGGAACCCTAGCCCCTTCTTCTGAGAAGTAGTATGGCTTCAGCCGGCCCGAAAAGCACAAGGAAATCCTAGCTGGGACTGTCCACCACTACGAGAAGCACGTTTCCTGTAGGATCCCCGAGGCTGGCCTCCGCAGATCGCATCCAGTGTCAGATCGCATCCAGATCGCACCCAGATCGCATCCAGATCGCACCCCCAGATCGTGATTTTTCAGCGCGGAGTTATTGGTCAAATAAAGCTAGTTTTGATATTTTGACCTTTAAAAATTTCATTTTTGCTTGGAAAATTAAGGGGAAATTCCCATAAATCGAATTCAGTTCAAGGAACCAGAGAAAATTCAGAATTGAGCTCTCCTTACTTAAATAATAATGAAAATTAAAATAAGCCTATTTTTGGCTTGGAAAATTGATTTTTAGAGTTTTAAAGATCCAAAACTAGATCTTATAATTTTCTTAGATGAATTCAAGTATATTCTACCAGATTCCAAAGGCTCAAAATTATCCGATCATTAATTCTAATTTCCCTTTTCAAAATAGGGCTAGAATTCTACTAGAAAATAAGAATCCCCATTGAATGACCTTAGAAAGGGGTATCCTATTTTTCTAAGCCTATTCAAGTACTAATGAGGCTATGATAATTTCTTGAGAGTAGGGAAAAATCATTTTCTAAATTTCCTCATTAATTTAGGTCAGAAATCACACTAAGTAATTCATAGAAGCTAATTTAGAGTTCAATAATTAGGATGCTAATTATCCTAAGCTTAGAACATATCAAGTAACCTATGATAAATAGAAGAACCCTAAATTAATTCATCTAATAATTACTAACCCCAAAATATAGTCAAAAAATGACTTTTTGAAAGTTAATATCTATCAAGCAAGCTGAAATCATGGATCCCTATTTTTCATAGGCTTATAGTCTTATAATACACTTATAGTAATTTTCCTTAGCATAGAAAAATTCATTTACTATATATCCCATTAAAACTACAATTTGGAATAATTGCACAAATTAATCTATAGCCCTATAATTAACATGATAATTATCCTAGCCTTTTCTTTTGCTAATAAAGCCATGATAAATAGGACATTATCAATTTATGAGTTTTACTATTTTCCCCTTCATAAATAGGGTCAAAATTGAGATAAATCTAAGTGAATCATGGGAAGATAATGTCCAATCATAAAGTCCTATTTTTCAAAGTCTTATTAGGTCTACATACATCTCTGGTGATTTTCTCAAGTCTAGGAAAAATCAATTTCTATTTTCCCTAATTAATTTCCATACAAATTAATTCATAGTAATTAGGTTAAGCTTTAATAATTAATGAGGTAATTATCCTAGCTTTATCTCAGTATTAGAAACTTGAAATAAATAGGATAAAGCTATTTTTTGATTAAAACTAATTTCCTCTCTTAAAATAGTGCTAAACATGTGACTTTTTGAGGTTAGAATATATCAATTCACCTCCAATTAACAAACCCTTTGTATGGGAGGTATAATAGGTCACTTAGAACCTTAGGTAATCAAGGAAAAATCATTTGCTATATTCCCCATTAAAAATGGACCTTAAATTAATCCTAGTGATTAATTGAAAGCTCAATAATTATTGAGTATTTTTTCTAAGGTGTATCTCAGTCTGAATTACCTGAGATAAATAGGTCATAGGCTAATTTCAACAAGAAGTATTTTTTCCCCTCAAACAATATCAATTTCAGGCCTATTTTGGCTCTAGTATTTAGGCAATTTAAAATTCTGCAAATCCCTCTTAACTAGAGCTTAAAAATGCTTACATTTACCTAAGATAAATAGTGCTTGGCCCAATTTTTAACAAAACTTCAATTTTTACCAAAATAGTGAATTTTGACACTAATTAGGGTCTAATAAATAATCCACTCAAAATTAGGGAATTCCCCCTTAGGGTATTGTTCATTATGATGCTAATTACTTAGCATAAATAGGGGAAGCCCAGATTCTTCACAAAAATGCACCCTGCTTCATAAACTAGATGCTAGAATGCTTTAATCCTTAATCTCTAATTAACCTTTAATTAATCTGATTTTGCAGAGGTGATTAGAGTCAATTTTTGCAGGTTTTTTAGTGTGTGGATTAGGGACATGATTAATCCCTACTAATCCTCTTCAATTATGTCAAAATTGCCTACTAAAATTGCTTAAAATTGCCTAATCTTGAGTGTGTAATTAAGCAATTATGCCCACACACATTAAGCATGATTAAACATCACTGAATCAGAAAATAATCATAATCATGATGAATTAGGAACCCTAATCTTTCATTGAAATGCAAAACTATGCATCAAAATTGCCTTATTTTACATAAGTATTGAAGGGGTTAACTACCCGGGATTAATCCGCTTGAAGGTGAATTTGCTGATTTGAAAAGCTTCCTTAATCCTCTTCTTCTTCAAATTTTGCTCCCCAAATTTGCTTGCTTTAATAATAATTAGTACTTGATTATAATAGTGATAGTAATTGAGAGTAAAAGTGTGTCTCAAGCGTGATGAGGGCCTCATTATATAGGTGAGAGAGAAAGAGATGAGATCATTGATGATGACAATGAAGAGCTCAGCCCCGTACCTCTCAAAAATGCGCCATTTCATGCTTGGGAAGGAGAGAAAGAAGTTTCTATTCTTGAAGTGGAGCTAGGTTCTAGTTTGTAGCTTATCTATTGGATGGAACTCAAACTACTAATTTACCAAATTCTTTAATATGGATCATTTTCAAGCTAATTTAATGAAATGTGCATCCTAGCCCTCACATAAAACTTTTACCCTACTTTTGCAGAACAAGACCTCTTTCCAATCTGCTATATCAATTTAGCAGTTCCTGGTACATATTAAATCCTTCCATGCTTTTAATATCTCTTCCCTTTTTGCTAAAATTAACTTTTCCTAAGCATGATTTAATGCTATTCCAAGTGCCCAATCCCTCTCACATGGTGTCCAAAATCAATTATACAAGGTGCCCAAAACTAACCCACAAGTTCCGGCAAAATTGCCCAATTTTCCTCTCTAGCGGACATAGGAGAAAAGAAGGAAAATTTGCACTCATTTTTACTCTTGAAATTCCAATTTTTATTTAAGAATTTACGAGACATTACATTCTACCCAACTTGAAGAATTTGAGATGTCCTCATCTCGAGAAAAACTGGGGATAATCTTTACATAGTGAGGCTTCATCTTCCCAAGTAGCATCATGAGTTGGGAATCCCTTCCATTGAACTAGATGTTCCCTGAGAATTCTATTTTCAAGAGTTCTCTCTCTGGTTTCTAAGATACAATCTGGCTGTAGCTCAAGAGTGCTTTGGGATGGCATTACCAACTGTTCATCATCCATTACATGAGCGGAATCTGGGATGTAAGGTTTAAGCAGACTAACATGAAATACATCATGTATCTTTAGATAAGCAGGAAGCTTTAGCTTGTACGCTTGAGTTCCTACTCTCTTGATGACTTCGTAAGGACCGCAATACCTTGGGCTAAGCTTTTTATACTTACCCAAGTATAGAGTGCTTCTTTTTGGTCTGACCCACAAAAAGATCTTATCTCCTTCCTTGAATTGTCTGTCTCAACGGCTTAGATCAACATAATGCTTTTGCCTGTCCTGAGCTGCCTGAATGTCCTTACGAATTGATTTCGTTTGCTCAGACATCTCCTCGATCATCCTTTTGGAGGCTTCTACTCTTATTGTAGGATCTGAGAAATTCAAAGGAGATAAACATTCTTGACCGTAAAGAGCATTGAATGGTGTCATACCTATACTTTGATGGTAAGATGAGTTGTAAGCATATTCCACCAAAGGTAGATACTGAATCCATTTGGAAGGTTCCCTACTACAATAAGCTCTTAGGATGTCTTCAATTGTCTGATTCACCCTTTCTGTCTGCCCATCGGTTTGGGGATGATAAGCGGTACTGAAGTGTAGTTGTGTACCGATAGCCTGGAACAGAGAAGTCCAGAAATTGGATGTGAATTTTGCATCACGATCGCTAATAATCCGCTTTGGTAGTCCGTGGAGTCCGAAAATCTCTTTGATGAATATTTGGGCGATATCCGAAGCGGTGTAAGTGATTTTTATCGGAATGAGATGGGATACCTTTGTTAGCATATCCACAACTACCATAATGGAGTTATATCCACCCTGGACCATTGGTAATCCAGTAACAAAATCCATACTGATAAATTTCCATTTCATCTGGAAAATATCCAAAGGTTGGAGCATTCATGGCATTTTTACCCTTTCAGCCTTAATTTGCTGACAGGAAAAACACTGGCGAACATAGCGAAGTACATCCCCTTTCAAACCCGTCCAGTGGTAACTCTTCCTTACGGCATTGAGGGTTTTAACATACCCTGGGTGTCCTGACGTTGGGCTATCATGAGCTTCAAACAGAATTACTCTCTTGAGAGTAGAATCTCTAGGAATATGCAATCTCCCCTTGAAGTAGAGACAACCATCTTCGCAAGTGAAATCTTGGTTTGCAAGATTTTCCCCGCGTAGAATTTTGCTGATTTGTTGCTGATATTCTGGGTCATTTGCAGCAACTTCCTTGATACGGCGGGTGAGGATAGGGTTATCTGGTACTGAAATAGCACTAAGAAAAGCTTTCTGGCTAAGGGAATCTGCTACCACATTCTCCTTTCCTGGTTTGTAAAGAATATTAAAGTCATATTGTTGCAATAGCTCGACCCATCTTCGCTGTCGCATATTCAGAGTGGGTTGCGTAAAGATCCATTTTAGGCTTTTGTGATCAGTTACAAGCTGAAACTGGCGACCTAGAAGATAATGTCTCCATAGCTTTAAAGCATGGATAACAGCTAGAAGTTCAAAGTCATGAGTTGGATAATTTCTTTCATGGATCTTCAGCTTCTTTGAAGTAAAAGCCACAGGCCTGGGCCTTCTTGTGCTAATACTCCCCCTACTGTAATTCCACTTGCATCAGTGGTGGTCACATCAAACGGTTTGGAGAAGTCAGGGAGTTTGAGACATGGTGCAGTTGTAACATATCTCTTCAGCTCTTCAAAGCTGCTTTGATGATGATCTTTCCAATCTATCTTACTCCCTTTCTTCAGCAAGTTAGCCGCTATCAGCGCATAATCCCTTATAAAGGTTCTGTACCAACCCGTGATTCCTAAAAATCCCCTTGTTTTGCTTACTGAGGTCGGTTGGGGCCATTCCACAATATCTTGGAATTTTGCGGGGTCCACAGAAATGCCCTCTTCTGAAACTATAAATCCCAAATACTCAATCTGCTTGGTGTAGAAAGTGCATTTTGCTCCGTTTTGCGTAAAGCTCGTGCTCGCGCAAGATCTGAAGTACCTTCCTCACATGTTCCTCATGTTCTTTTTCATCCTTTGAATAAACCAAGATGTCATCGAAGAAGACTAAGACAAAATCATCAATAAATGGTCTGAAAATATCCTGCATTAATCGATTAAAAGTAGCAGGTGCATTTGTCAGTCCAAAAGGCATCACTGTGAATTCAAAGTGCTCGTAAATAACGAGTATTGAAAGCTGTTTTAGGGAAGTCTGACTGTCGAACTCTGATCTGGTAATATCCTGACCTGAGGTCGATCTTTGAAAATATCTTTGCTCCATGCAGACGATCCAGTAATTCATCAATACGAGGGATGGGGTATTTATTATTGACAGTCACAAGATTTAACCCTCTATAATCAATACAAAGACGGAGACTACCGTCCTTCTTCTTCTGGAATAATACTGGTGCTCCCCATGGAGAGTTACTTGGCCGAATGAACCCCTGTTCAATCAGCTGTCTCAGCTGTTCCTTCAGTTATATGGCTTCTGGAAGAGACATCTTATAGGGTCGTTTTGAGACAAGTTCGCTCCATGGAAAAGTTTCTATTTCATGATCAATTTCCCTAGTTGGTGGAAGATTTGTAAGTTCCTCCGGAAATACATCTGAAAATTCATGTAGCCATGAGGGATCCGTATCTCTTTTTGGGTTATCGGTTTTGTTTAGCTTGACGATATAGATCTGTTGTCTAGCTTTTACCAGCTTTTACCCCTCTCAGTAATCTACTGGCTTTTACTAGTTTTGCCTTTGGAGACTTATTCTTCCCTTGAACTAAAACATCTTAATTCTGTTTGTCCCTGTAGGTCAATGTGCCATTCCCGCAATGAATGCTGGCCGAATTCGCAACTAGCCAATCCATTCCTAATATCCCATCATACATGCCTATGGGTAAGGTTATAAAGAATTCAGAAGTAGGATTTCCCCCTAATTCAAAGTTCAGGTTTCCACTGCATGACGAGATAGCACTTCTTTTCGATTAGCTAACTCAACTATTAGGGGTTTGCTTTTGAGCTGATTTAGACCCAACTTCCTTAGACACCTTGGGGATAGAAATGAATGTGTGCTACCACAGTCAATGAGAAGTTGAAATTCTGTACCTTGGTGATTCGCAGGAGTCTGAATCACAGCATACTGTTGATGAGCTCCTGGGTTCTCAATAGCTGCATGCAGAGTGGCTTGCTCAATTGTTTTATTTTCCAAAGTGGGTTCTTCAATGATACGGACATGTGCAACCCGTCCTCTTCCTCTTCCACGAGCTCCTGCAGCTCTACCAGGACCCCTGCCTCGGTTTCCTCCGCGTCCCCCATTTTACCTCCCTTACTGGTTCGGTCCTGCTCCCCTTCCATTTGGAGCATTTCCAATTGCAGCAACTTGCCTAGCAAGTCTTGGACAACGGTTCCTGTAATGACCCATCTCATTGCATTCAAAACACCTCACGTTTGCTGCAGTTCTGTCTGTAGCATTTGCTGCTCTTGCTTGCATCCTAAAAGGCTGACCCTGTCTGTTGGAGTGTTGATGATTATTTTGTCTGCCTCCATTGTTGAAATTTCCATTCAACCTTCTTCGAATGCTTTGGTGCCTCTGTTGCTCTTTAGCAAGTGGTTTTGCTCTAATCAAAGTATCATGCAGAGAGGTAGGCCTCATGGCCTCTAATCTGGTGTCCAAAGGTGCATTTAAGCCTTGACAAAAACGCGTCACTTGCTTCTCAACTGACAATCTCGGTGCATATCGCCATAGGGTAACAAACTTCGAATAATATTCTTCCAGAGACAACGAATATTGGTAGAGATCAAAGAATTCATTCATTTTTAATGCTCTATGATGAGCAGAGGGAAGATAACGTTCTGTAACCGCCTTCTTCACATCTTCCCATTCCTGAGTATTTTCATTAACTCCGGCGTCTTTACAGTGCTGCTTCCACCACAGCTTTGCATCGCCAATAAGTTTAAACATTCCTAGCATTGCCCGATTTTTGGCAGAAGTATGGGTAGTGTTGAAGTAATCATCCATAGCTTCAATCCACACTTCGGCGTCTCTTTCGACATCTTTGCCCTCGCCCTGAAGGTCAGAGGTTGCATTTGCTTAAGGAGAAGCTTCTTCTCCTGAACCTCGGAGTAGAGGGCCATATTCTGACAATAAAACGACTCTTAAATTAATTATTATGCACCATTCCATTGTAAATAAAATTTCAAGACAACTTTGATCAAATCAAGTTTATTTATATACAATTTCATGCTTTAAGCATATTGCTTAGCTGAATACATCTTGGATAGTCACTCATCCTCATCATCAGTAGGAACTTCAGGGTGATCATCAGTATAACAATGATATTTACAAGCTTTCAGTTTCTTAAAGTAGGGAGGAATTCCAAAAGGCTCAAGAATGTGATACACTTTAGGAAGAGTGGGCAGAGTCATAGACCCAGCGATTTACAGGGATAGATTTTTCGCCAACAGTTATCATCTTAGTTGGGTTTGTTGGAAATATAGTAAAGATTCTTATGACCTTTAATTTGTCTGCCCACTTTAATCGACGTATGTCCACATCGATATTGCTTATAGCATCTGCCCTGATATAGAGAAGAAAAGTGAGTCTCTATCCCAAAAATCATGCCGATACAATAGCCATCCTTCACGAAGGCAAGGATGTGGTGGTCCTGTCGAAATGTCCAGGATAGTCATCATTGCTGCCCGAAAAGTTTGACAAGGAACAATTATGGGGAGGACGGTCACAGCATAAATAATTGCCCACACCCTAGAAGATAGCCTGGGGGAATAATGCCTATCCATAGGTCTTTATATGCTAGGCCACACCACCTATGCATATACCACCTCCAGTACAACCTGCTATGATACCTCCAATTCCACCTCACCAATTCCACCTCAGAATCCACCACTAGCACCTCCAGTAGTTGAAAATAGAGTAGTTAATGTGATAGAGTTAAAGAGGTGTAAAAGCAAGGATGAGAAACAAAAGAAGATTGAAGTTATGCCCGTAGTAAAAAGGACTAGGAATCAGGCAAAAGATACTGCAGATGATCATGGGGACAATAGAAGAAAAGGCACGGAGACCTCTAGGGAAGAGGGTGAACCTAGCAAGAAACTGAGAAGATCGAAGAGACCAAGAAGGAAGATAACAATTAAATATTTTCTGCTAGGAAGAGGTCATGAGTCCTATGATCTAGCTTGGGATCTAGGAACTCAAAAACCAAATATTACTTATCCTCCGCTCCTAGAGCTGTCTCCGTTGCTCAAGAAGCAATGGGGAAAACTTTCAAGCACACATAAGTCAAAAAAAGGAACAAGATCAACTGCTTTAATTAAGGCCAATAAGAAGAGCGATGTAGTCCCAATAGTAAACGCATGGGTACAAGGACAAAAGATAGAAAAGGTTTGCATAAATGGTGGGGCCGAAATGTGTGTAATGACGGAGAAGTTGATTAATAGACTTAAGCTTGAGGTGATCACTCCTTTGAGATTTAGAGTAAGTCTAGCAAATGATTTAAACATTAAATTCTTAGGAGTCATAGAAGATTTGATCATTAAGGTATTCGACATAGAGATGCAGGTAGACATGTATATCATTCAAAGCAAAGGGGAGGGCTATCCAATCATCTTGGGTACACCTTGGCTTATTGCAATAAACGTTGACCAGAAATGGGGGGCAGGTGCTCTTACTGTGAAGCCTAAAGGAGCTAAAGGAATTAGATCCCAAGGGGTGACGTATGACTTCAGGAAGGGTAAGGAAATAGATATTAGGTATGAAACCACTATGGATAAAGAAACCAGCACGTATTCCACGACACAAAGTGAGGAAGGATTATAGTATGAAGAGGAAGAAAGTAGTTCTCTAGACGCATTAGGGATAATGTTTACCCAAAAGAAACCGAACAAGATTGAAGTTTTAAATATTGAAAATAACGATAAATTAGAGAGGCAGTTAACAAAAATGTTGGCAAACAATTTGTCATTAGAGAAACAGGAAGTCTATCTAGCAATGTTAAGGAAATATCATAATATTTTCATCACCAACTATACGCAGATCACTGGAGTAACTACTATTGAGCATAGGATTGAGTTATGTCCAGGAACCAAGCCCGTATAGCACAGAAGTTGAGAAGGTTGGGAGGAGTGTAGAGGGATGCACTTTTGGCTGTAGTCAACAAGCTATTGAAAGCAGGTTTTATTTACCAAGTGGAGAACTCAGAGTGGGTCTCCCTAGTTGTAGCGACGCCCAAGAAAAATGGGAAGTGAAGAGTGTGTGTGGATTACAAGCCGTTGAATGCAGCCACGAAGAGGGATCATTTTTCCCTCCCATTTCAAGATGAAATTCTCAATGAGGTAGCAGGGCATGAGTGATATACTATGTGTGATGGGTACTTGGGGTATTTCCAAATATAAATTGCTGAGGAGAATCAAAGAAAGACAACGTTTATTACACCTTGGGGATGTTTTGCTTATAAGGTGATGCCATTTGGCCTTACCAATGCACCTGCAACATTCTAAAGATTCATGATTTTTGTTTTTCAGTCCTTCTTTGGATCATCTATCCGTGTTTTTATTGATGACTTTTGCATATTTTCCAAGCGTGAGACCCACTATTGTAGGTTGAGAAGGGATTACAAAGACTTTACTCTCTTAATGGTCAACTAAACCCAGAAAAGTGCCATGTTGCCAAAACAAAAGTCAATCTGCTTGGCCATACAATTTCTAAACAAGGAATTGAAGTAGATTTATCTAAAGTAACTAACTTAATGACTTTACCACCACCAAAAATTGCTAAGCAATTAATTACTTTCTTACAAAAGGTGAGGTATTTAGCGAGATCCATTCACTTGCTTGCACAATTAGTTTCTTCACTACAAAAGCTGGCTCATTCAGAGCCGTTAAGATGGTCCTTAGCTCATTACCAATCATTAAACCACCCCAATGGGACCGACCTTTTTATGTATGCCCAAGTGTGGGATCAGTCGCTTTTGGGGCCAATTGTTACGGAAACCTCATTCATGAGACCTATTTATTTTGCTAGTAAAATTATGTCTCAAGCTGAGGGAGGTTATAATGGTGCTGAGAAAATGATGTTTGCTCTTATTTTTGCTATCCAAAAGTTTAGACCATATCTTTTATCAAGACCATTTGTGGTTCTTCTGGTTGAGCATAGCTTTCCATTTGTAGTTCAATACAGGCACTTGTGACCTAGAATTTCTAAATGAGTACTTGAATTACAAGAGTTTGAATATAGCTTCACGGTCGAGGATACCACTAGAGCCAGTCTAGCACATGTTTTGACCTATAAATACCATGAAAAGAATATTAGCCTACGCTCGAGGCAGTGCTCTTATCCTTAACCCAACTAATGAAGTCATTCTAAAGTAGGGAAGGTTGTTGCAAGATGCCAATTCCAACAATGAAGCACTATACGCGGCACTTAAGTTGGGTGGACTTGAGCTATGTTTAGAGCATAGGATCAAGAGGGTAATGATAAAGGGAGATTATCTTCTCATAATTAGACAAGTCATTTAAGATGTTTGGGCTTGCAAAAGCCAGAATCTTTTAGGATGGTTAAAAGAAGTACAACAATTAATTGAAAAGTTTAAAGTAGCTCCCATTCAACATGTTCCAAGGGAACTCAACAAAGATACAGACGTCCTAGCTAATCAAGAACTAGGTGAGGTAGTCTTAGGAAGTATAAAGTTTTAGGAACCAAAGATGCAAGGAGCAGAGGACCTGCAAGTCACAAGACACATCCTGCTTACTGGGGAGTGTCCGAAGTATCTTAACAAGTTTTAGCAACATCGATTGGTAGACAAAGTAATCCCATACGAACTTATTAGTGACGATTTGTATCACAAAGGAAAGGATCTAATTTTAAGAAGAGTCCCTAACTCTTAAGAAATACTTCACATTTTTTAATCATGTCATGATGAGGCTTTTGGAGGACACTTTGCACAAGACATGTCATCAAAATTGAATTTTGATATGTAAAAAGTGTTTATTTATCATCAAAATATAATTTTGATCACACACAAGGACACCGATGTGGTCAGAATGCAAGTTTGATGCATAAATAATGATTTTCTCTCTTTAGGCTAAAGAGAGAGAATGCTCATAAATGCCACTAATTGAGCTATGACTTAGCGGGAATGGTAATGCCGGGCTCAAGAAGTGTAAGGAGCTTTACGGAACATTCACAAGCCGCTAAAGAGAGAGAATGCTCATAAATGCCACTAATTGAGCTATGACTTAGCGGGAATGGTAATGACAGGCTCAATAAGTGTAAGGAGCTTTACGGAACATTCACAAGCCGCTAGGAAATCTTCTAGGGATTCTGAAAAGCTTTTATGGGCCTAAAAATGACCTTGAAAGTTGTATTAATAAACTTGGGAACGTTTGAATCTGTGGAATGGACCAAAAAGGTGGGACATGGGAGCCAACCCCATCCATTAGTCACACATGCTTCTAAAAGGTGTGGAGGGAACCTAAAGAGAGAGCAAAAGCAGTGGAATATTAAAAAGTATTCCAAAAATAGAGAAAAGGGAGCTAGTGAGAGAATTTTTAAAATATCTCACAAATGAAAGCTATTTTGAGAAAAGCGCCTACGTAACCTTATCAGAAATGGCCCGACGAGAAACTTTCGTTTTTTGAAGTTCTTGATTTGGAGACCGTGCGAGGGAGTTTGGGCCAGATTACTGAAACTGCTTCCTTTCCTGCAGGCGACTGCAAAGAAGGAGCACATGTTCTTTTGCCAGGAGGATGAAGACTCCAAGAAGGGCAATAAGGAATCCGAGGAGGGCAAGCAAAGGGTTCTCTCCCGGATCTCTATAGGCTCGTAACAATCTCTCTTCTCTTTCTTCTCATGCTAAGCTTTCTTACTATGCTATTATCATTAGCTACGGTAGCGGATACGATCCTAGGCTTTCCATAAGCCAAGAAGAGGATTCTGTGTAAGCCATATCAAGAAGATCAAGCTTTCCTCACCTCCTTCTCTTCGTAGGTACTCTTGGCTTTTGTAGCCTTGTAGGCCTTGAGAGCGGGAATATGTTGTGCCACTCGGCTATGTTTATGTGCATGTATGCTACCGGATTCTGAAGTTCCAAGCCTTCTTGATCCGGTTTGCATAAGAAGATGCTCTCCATGTTTATGTAATCTCTCCCCAAGTGGAAGATATGATTTCCTTTCGAGGGGGGGCCGGCCTCATAAACTCGACCCTTAATGTGGTGTCTTGTCTCTTGTTATTTCAAGTTCTCTCGTTTGTTATGACGCTAAGGTTGCTACAAATTGAATTGCCATCAAGTCAAATAATCAAAGGTCTTTACATTGGTATCAGAGCTTAGGCTTTTCCTTCTTGCTGAAGATGGAAACGGTCCTAAGATAGTCCACGAAGGTGGATCTTCTTGTAAACTAAGGTAGGAGAGACTGGGAGCTATTATCGGCTTCCTGTTGCACTAGAGACTTGAGGGAGCCCTTGTGTTAATAATGCACCTCTGTGGAGGGTACCAACGGTTTTGGCATTATTGAGCATGTGGAAAGACTTCAAAGACTAGTCATCTAGGAGGACGCACTGTTATGCCACACCTCTCTACTCTAGTTTATAGGCGGAACTCTCACCATAGGTGTGGGTATCCTAAGGCTTTTCCTGATTCTCAAAGATGGGTTCTGAAGATCAGGTACATGGAATGGCAAAACATAAACTTTAATGATGATGAAGCATCTAACAAGGATATGCGGGCTATTCAATATTTTGCTCACAGGTTGCAAGAAGCGCAGAACAATCCAAATTTACGGACCGCTGTGCAAGCGCAACTGCAAATCAATAACTTAATTCCTCTTGCTCAAAAAGAGAGAACTCGTTCTCTAGAGCGGCAGGAATTGCCACCAAGGAGGGAAAGAAATTTCTCTCAAGAGGGGCGCAAGGCTTCACCGCAGAGAAGAAGAAGAAGAAGAAGAAGCCTATCTATGGAGAACCAAGAACCAAGACGAACCAAAAGAGGAGAGTGATTCAGACCGTCATAGGTTCTCTGGCGAAGAGGAGGCCCCAAGACGATGTCATCCTAAGCGCTCACTTGCTCGTACTTTCAAGAGAAGACTTTACTCTAACTCTTCTAGTGATGAAAAAAAAAGTAGCCAAAAGCTAAAAGAGGAGTGGAGAAAGGGCATTCTAATGGCATGCCTCTCTATCTATAAGAGGAAGAGCCTGTCGCACCTGTTGGATAGCCCTTCACGAAAATGGCCATAACTTGAGCTCCGGGTGTCAGAATCGCGCAACCTAGGACTTCCTTTGAAGCTCTCTTTGAGATCTACGCATCTATGGTATCTCCTTTATGATTCTATGATGTTTATGTATTTCTGTAAGAGCATCTTTGTCTGTCAGAGATATGCTTACCATGAGAAGACTATGAAGAAGCTATCGTCCTTCCATGAATCATGCATGGAACTACGATTATGGCTATGATCAAAAGGCCACGTTGTTGGCATGATCAAGAGAAGATGATTGAGGAGAAGAACCCAAAGACTATGTCAAGCATGCAAGCTTGGCACTTCTCACATGACTCTTGTGGTCTATGTACATCACAAAAGGATGTAGCACTTGCATGAGAGAGAGGTGCAAAGAAGGCTACAAGATGTTATGATGATGGTGATCAAAAGAACACCTAATAGATGGTGTGATCACAAGGGATGTAAGAAGCTACTGGCTATGCATCAACAGTGTCGTATATGATTATGTTGGTTCTTATGATCTTTATGCCAAGTATAGAGATGGTGTCTAAGCCCAACGAACAAAAGGATAGACCTCCCCAATGCGGGAGAGACCTCCCAATGAAAACAACGCTAAAGTTGACAAGAAGAAAGACAAAGGCGTCTATAATGGTAAGAACCGTCTCTCTCCTAAAGAGATGGAACGCTATCGTAAAGAGAATCGATGCTACAAGTGTGGTGAACAAGGTCATCCTTACAGAGCTTGTCCTTTAAGGAAAGCTATGAATGACAAACCACAAGCATCTATGGTTTCTACTTAAGGTAAACAAGGATGTTTTGTTGGGTGCACCATGTTTTGATCGTATGGCCACCAATTTTAAATTCGTGGAAAGGTTTATTACTTTTCAAGCGTAGAGGTACAGAAGTTAAGCTAGAAGCAAATGATAGGGACAGGATTCTTTACATAAATCAAGAAAGTCTACTCTTTTTGCGTATTTGATTTTTGTCAAAGAATTTGTGAAAGATGCTACTTCTCTATTAAGTTAATCTAAATGACTCATCTAAAGACGAAACAAATTTAAAGATGTTTCTTGATGAGTACACAAGATTATGTCACAAGTTCATGAGCTATTAGAGAAAGGGATAATACGGCCTAATTCATCTCCTTTCTACTCACCTGTGTTATTAGTGCAAAAGAAGGATAGTTCATACCGTATGTGTGTGGATTACCTTGCACTAAACAAGAACACTATTAGGAATCGATTGCCGGTTCCAAAGATTGGGGATCTGTCTGATAAGATCCAGGGCTCTTCCTACTTTAGTAGGATAGATCTCAAAAGTGGATATCATTAGATTCGCATCGTACCGGAAGATATGCACAAGACCACATTCTGTACTACTTTTGGTCTTTATGAAGTTGTTGTGAAGCCCTTTGGACTCACAGATGCATCGGCCACATTCAATAGGCATCGTGCTTACACGGGAGTATTCTTTGATGATATCATAATCTACTCCAAGAGGTTAGAGGATCATGAGAGTCATCTCAAGACACTTTTCCAAGAACTGCGAGATAACAAGCTCTAGGTTAACGGCAAAAAGAGTGAGTTCTTACAAGAGATTCACCAAGTAGGTCACATTATCTCCAATGCTGGCATTCATAAGGATCCATAAAAAAAGAAAGATAATAGAAGGGTGATCTTAACCAAGGAATCTTCATGAACTCTAAAGTTTTGCTAGAGTGTGTTCTAACTATGGTAGATTCATCGAGAGTTATCCACCCTGGTATGATCACTCCATGACTTGACTAAGAAAAAGGTCATCTCAAGAGCTTCATGATGCAAAGGAAGCTTTTCGACAACCAAATCAGGTATGCAAATTTCTTATTATAATTTTATTTTCATCTTGCTCATGCTGCAGGTACACATGATTCAATGATTGACTCTCTCTCTCTCTGATGATGTCTAAGAGCCAATGTTATTTCAATAGCATGTCAAAATGATCTTACCTGCATGGTAGATGTATATGCTATTGATCCATACTTTATTAAAGTGATGTTCGCTTTGACTAAGTGGAAGACTCAAGATCCATTCACACTAAAAGATGGATTTCATTCAAAGCTATGTGTTATTCTGGCTCAGAGAGAGAAGGATATGCAAGGATTACATGCTCATCCTTAAGTTGGGTATCATGGTTGTCAAGGACAAATGGGAATATTCAAGCTCATATTCCGCAATGCTTGACATGCCCAAAAGTAAAATATGGTAAAGGTAAGCAAGTTGGGGTATCCCAAAAAGGTAACAAATGATAGAGGTAAGTAAGAAGACCCATTTTCATTTATATTAAGAAAAGGCTAACCTCTTTGTTTCATAGATTTTCAAGTACCACGGCTTACAAAAGTCAATAGTCTCAGATAGAGATCCTCGTATGACGAGTCTCTTTTGGAAAGGACTATTTGAAAATTTGGGTACAAGGCTGAACTTCTCCTCCGCCTATCATCCTCAAACAGATGGGCAAAGTGAGATAGGCAATTATGGGAGGTTGGTCAAAAGTTCCTCCTATCTTGAGGATGCACCAAAAGATCCCTGCTGCAAATGAGTATGTGCGTAATCTTCAAAAGGCTTTTAAGAAGATTAAAGACGCCATAAAAGTATCACATCAAAAGCAAAAGATAGCAGCTAATAAGAATCAAGATTTCCTTGAATTCAAGGAAGATGACTAGGTTTTGCTAATGTTTTCAAAGGCCCGTTTCAGACATACCATGGGAAAGGATTGGCAAGGAATGCACTCAAGTCATCAAAGGTATTATGTTACACTTGCACGCCGCTATTATGAACCATTTCAAATTCAGGAAAGAATAAATGAAACGGCTTATAGTCTAAAGTTGCCAATCCATTGGCAAATGCCTTTCACTTAAGCCTACTTAAACCTTTTAAGGGTTCTCCTCCAACGGAGCCTCTTGATGAAGACCCACCTGAATTTGATGAGCTTGAGAAAATTTTGCAACCAAAATCTATGCTTAAGCATGAAGATAAGCTGCTACGTAATGGTAAGGTACTCCGTAAGTATTTAATTATATTTAGGACTTATTATTTTGATAATACTAAATGGATGATGAAGTTGCAGCTAAAGGATTCTATGACTCTTGTAAACAAGTACAAGCAAGAGAACAGGTTGAGCACCATACAAGACATCGATGTATAAATATGGTAATGAAGAAAAGGTTTTCTCTTTCTTTCTCTATCTCTTCATTATGTTCCAAGATTCAATGTGCATGCAAATGTTTTTTATGATCAAGATGCTTGCGGCAGACTTCGTCTCTCAAGCACCGAGTAGACTAGCAATCTACTGCGGAATGATGTTGCTAAAGAATCAGTTAACTAAGGAAAATCACGCTTGTGGTAGACTTCGTCTCTCAAGCACCCCATAGACTAGCAATCTATGGTGGAAAGGTGATATGGCTATAAGTGGTAACATGCTTGCGGCAGACTGTGTCTCTCAAGCACCGAGTAGGGTAGCCCCCTACTGCGGAAAGGTATTGATTGCTAAAAGTGGATCCAAAGCACCATGTCTCTCCTCCTTAATACAAGCATAGTCGAGGATGACTATGATTTAAGGGCGGGGTAATGTCATCAAAATTGAATTTTGATATGTAAAAAGTGTTCATTTATCATCAAAATATAATTTTGATCACACACAAGGACACCAATGTGGTCAGAATGCAAGTTTGATACATAAATAATGATTTTCTCTCTTTAGGCTAAAGAGAGAGAATGCTAATAAATGCCACTAATTGAGCTATGACTTAGCGGGAATGGTAATGCCGGGCTCAAGAAGTGTAAGGATTTTTACGGAACATTCACAAGCCGCTAAGGAGAGAGAATGCGCATAAATGCCACTAATTGAGCTATGACTTAGCGGGAATGGTAATGACGGGCTCAATAAGTGTAGGGAGCTTTACGGAACATTCACAAGCCGCTAGGAAATCTTCTAGGGATTCTGAAAAGCTTTTATGGGATCAAAACGGTCTAAAAATGACCTTAAAAGTTGTATTAATAAACTTGGGAACGTTTGAAGCTGTGGAATGGACCAAAAAGGTGGGACATGGGAGCCAACCCCATCCACTAGTCACACATGCTTCTAAAAGGTGTGGAGGGAATCTAAAGAGAGAGCAAAAGTAGTGGAATATTAAAAAGTATTCCAAAAATAGAGAAAAGGGAGCTAGTGAGAGAATTTTAAAATATCTCACAAATAAAAGAAAAATAGAGAATAGAATAGAATATAGTATATTAGCTCTCTTTAGTCTCAGACTTGTTCTCTCATCTCTTATCTAGTGTTTATTTTGTTTGGAAAGTTTTGTGTAATTGTGTGAGTGAGGTAATCTGAGTCTCGGGATGCTCACCCTATGCAACGTAAGAATACTATGTACAAAGAAAGCCTACATGTGATGCTTGCCAACTCTGATTTATGTGTGCGGGTGCATGTGTGTAAGTGTTTAGCACACTAGGTTCTTGTGTTTAGCACACAAGAACCCAATGGTCCTTCCCACCCCATGTTTAGATGTTCCCGTCCAAGGCAACAAGGACGGGCTAAGGACTTTTCCATTGACTTCATGTGCATGATAGCAACATAGCTACAGCCTTTGCTAAAAGGAAATTATATCCTCTATCATTTATAAGAGCCATAGCTGCACATTCTTCACAGTAAGAAGGCTTAATGGAGTCAACTATGCAAACCACAGACAACCAAATGAAGCCCTACATGCACCATTTCTAATAAAAAGTGTTATCCACATAAGAGAAAATGGTTCATTAAGATCATGTTTTTTGCATACGTGTGCAAAAGACATACAAAATGCCAAAGCTTCCCTGTTCTAAGCAATTCTTTGCACTAATGTGCAATGGAGAGGAGATCCCAAGAAAATAGGCCGTGTTATCACTTTTTTAAAGCATATATATAGGTCAATGCAGCCAATTGAAGAGAGAGATCAGGGCACCTTGAGTGTCCTACCACTGTTAGGGTTGTGGAACATATCTGGAAAAGCTGAAAGAAGGCCATGAAAATGGGACTCATGCCCATATTAAGTTTCATATAAATTGCTAACCATCCCCCTCATCTTCAGTGGGCCTAGATCGGATAGCAAGGGTAATCGGAACTCCTCTAGTAGGACTTAATTGGGGGTTAAGAGGTCGGAGGTGCATTCAAGACAATCCAACAAGCACCCCTACATGATGCAAGGTGTGTGTGTGTGTGTGTGTGTGTGTGTGTGTGTGTGTGTGTGTGTGTGTGAGAGAGAGAGAGAGAGAGAGAGAGAGGAGTTACGAGTATGCATGGCAATGCCAATGAGTGAGAGAAACATATGTGGCAATGAGAGAGAGAGAGAGGGAGAGAGAGATAGGAGCGTACGTGCCAATGAGTGAGAGAAACGTGTGTGGCAATGATGAGAAATCCATACATGCCAATGAGTGAATATCTCAATAAGTGTCCTCATCTCACTTTTTCTTAGAGAAAAAAGGAAGTGGACACTAAAAGAGGAAAAAATTGACTTGCAAACCCTCTCCCTATTTCTTGTCTGATTATCTGGGTTTTCATTAGAACCTTCCAAAGGTAACTTAGTCTCCTCAGTCATGTTGATCTCACTCTTTGCATATGCCATTGCCTTATTCATAAGTGTGATACTCATTTGTTCTAACCTCTTACCTTTCACAATCTAACACTCATCCACTTTCAACACAAAACTTACCTTGTCACCTTGCATGTTATATGTACATTATGTGTGCTATGTTATATGCACATTATGTGTGCATATACTAGGAGGCTAACCCACATTAGGCTTGTGAGCATGGGAGCATGGGAATAAGCTCTAGTAGAGCATGGGTTAGGACTAACCTAAAGGGTTAAGGTTAGGGTCAGGCATCCAAGGGTCACACATGGGAAATGGAAAATGTTCCTTGTACTCTTATACATATTGCAACTCAGATACCTAGTTGCTTATGTACCTAGGTGAGTTATTTTTCTATCCTAACTTTATTGTTTATTGGGTAGTTATCATTAGAAAGGCACCAATAATTCAAAATTCTTTTCTAATGATGCACTCAGAAAGAGTTATTCCTTGATGTGGTCTTAGGTATATAGAGACAGATTTTAGTATGTGAAAATCTGGGATAAGGCCATCTTATTCCTTTTATACAAGATTTTATTCATATTTTCCTAGACGGCATACTAGGGAGTTTCAAATTGTTAAGGTATGTATGGATGGTATCATGGTGGTATGGGATATCTTATGGGATAGTCTGGGCTCAGCATTGTTGCTTTGCTTACATCGATTAGCATGTTGACCTCAACATTCAAAGACAATCTCATTTTCTAAATTCACTAGAAGTTATAGTGTGGGCATTCTCTAGATAAACTTCTTTTATCTATAGCCTGCATGTTTTGATGAGGGTAATCTCGTTGACACTTTCACTTGTTGAAATCTCTTTCTTTAGAGTTATACATCGAATTGGCACGGTTAAACCTATTGTATTTGCAACATAGGAGAAGAGAGCTTGGGAAAAAGGAGGGGAGAGAGAGAGAGAGAGAGAGAGAGAGAGAGAGAATCTTATTGCAGAGGTTGGTAGGAATACCAAGGTGAGTTCCAATCAAACCTATAGATTTGTGTGCTTGGTATAACATATAGCTTTGAAATTATCTATTCTTCTTTAACTTATCATTTCTTCCTTTGTTGAATAGATGAAGGAGATTCATCCGGATTCCATTGAGAAGGCTCGAGTTGATTCAATTGAGGCAGTGTTTATGATTAAAGAAAGCTTTCCAAGAAGCATACTCACAAATTAATTGCACCTTCTAGTACATTTGGTTGGATGAGGTGGCTATATGTGGCGTTGTTCATAGCCGGTGGATGTTCTTTCTTGAACGCTTCATGAAAACCTTTAAGGGATTTGTGAGGCAAAGGGCAAGGCCAAAAGAAAGTATGGCAAAGGGATGGTTGGTGCAAGAATCCCTCATATACATCTCTGAATATTTGAAAGAAATTGATCCATCTATGGCTAGATTCATGCATAACGATGAGGATGATTGAATGGTGTCACGTGTGTCACATGGAAAGGACACATTCGAAACATGGATGAGTCCTGGATGCACAAAAAGGTCATTACATTTTTTCTTCTTAACACTTATGTGATGGAAAAGTGGATTGAGAAATATGAAGATGCAAGAAAGATAAGGATAGAGGAGAGAAGAGCATTTAAGAGATCAACACAAAGGCACATGGCATACCCACCCAACCTAAAGACTCTTCCAAAGGATTGCAATATTGAATGGCGTAGAAATGCCCTAGATTAAGCTAAAAGGACGGGAGAGGAGATTACAGGAGAAGAATGGGAATATGCAAGGGGATGCGACTACCATGTAAGTAAATATGTTTTGCTAAGATATATAATGTTGAATACTAAATTTAAGCTATATAAAATTAGATGGGTTGCAGTATAAAGTGCATAATACAATGTGGTAAGAAGGTCAACATTTTCGCACTCAACATTTGGACTCCAAGAGAATCACATATGATTATGATGTAATGGCAAGTTTTGACTAAGAAGGTCGAGCTAGTAGAAGAGATAAAAATATTATAGCAGCGGAGAAACTTGAGTATTGTGGAACAATTCAAGACATATTTGAGATTGGATTTAGAGATTTCAAAGTGTTCATCTTTGATGTTAAGTGGTTCAAAGTGGTAGATAGAGGTACTCAAGGAACCGTCAAGAAGCATCCAAGCGAAGTTTTTGCAATTGACTCAACTAAATTATGGCAAGATTTAAGAGACACATACGTTCTACCACAACATTGTGAACAAGTTTACACTTGGTTTTCAATTTTAATGAATCTATAGATAGAAGAAAGGCATTCTATATATTTTCTTGTAAATATTTTATGGTTCTTTCTTTTAGGTTGTGTTTCATCTCGACCAAAGAGATCCTAATTGGTGGTATGTAATACAAGTTGCTCCTTGATCTAAAAGTATATTTCAAGATCAAGATGCTAAAGAAGAAATGCATGGTGGACAATCAATGGAGGATGCAATTAACAATCAATATGACGACCATGAAGGCCATGATGATAATACCTCTACATCTTCTTCAAGTAGTGGAATAGGACTTTGTATTGATATAGGAGCCATCAAAATGATAACTTTAGAGATATACCAATTGGCATGCATGGATTTATTGCAAGATGGATTTGATGATGGTACAAATTAAATATATATTATAACATATAAGTTTTGTCACTACTCTGAATACGCAGGTAAGAGTCCCCCCTCTCACATGTATCAGACTAAACTAGTTGTGGGAATGGAGTGGTCGTCTTCTATGTGTTTTGGGTCTCTTGAAATAGAGGTTGCATTTCATCCAAGTGCAACAACATGGCCGACTTTCTCTCCTCTCCCCTTTGCCAGCATGAGGATAGTATTTTCCTTCTCGATGATGGTTCCTATTTGAAACAATCTATAATTTATGATGTAATATATAACTTGCTTGCAAATATGAAGTTTTCAAGAGAGGACATCAGGGATCGGGAGGAAGCTAGGAAGGCTAGTGGTTTCATTCGATTCCTACAAGCCCTCCCTTCATCTTGCACCTCCTTGCATATTCTTGCTAGTGCAGAGTTCACCTCCAAGGGTGAGCTTTCTGCCCTCTGTCGTGCCATTTCCTCCCCCCTCTTCACCTTCACTTCCTTCATATTGACATGCCTCTCCTCACCAACACTAAGCACATATTTAGAAACATCTTTCTCAATCAACAACACCTCCTTAGATCACTCCAAATATTGTCAAGCCTCTTTTATGAAGAAGATTTGTTGTTGCAAATGCTTACATGCACCAATTCTTCTTTCATGGTACATAGAATTGCCATAGAGCCACTTCTACCAAGCATAAGGGGAAATAGAATGGCCCTAGGGCCATTCTACCCCTTGTGCATGGTAGAATGTCCTAGTAGGACCATTCTAGTCACCTTTTGCATGTTAGAATAACCCTAGCATTTCTCAACAAATATTGATTAGCACTTTACCCAAGCTTAATAGGTGTTAAGTTACACTCTACCCTTTCCCAACAGGCGCTAGTTATCATTCTACCTAATCTTTACATGTGCTAATTAGCTTTCTAACTTGCCTTAACAAGTGCTATTTAGCAATCTATCCTTTCTCAATAGGTGCTAAGTAGCACTTGAATTATTCTAAATAGGTGCTAATTACCATTTTACGTGGTAGTATTATTAGCATATCATACACTTGAATTATAATGATAATGCACATTTTCATATGTTAGGTAGCAATATTTCTTTGTTTACTATATGAGATGCTCATGATATGTTTACTATATATGTAATGAATAAAATAGCTTGATGTATTTATAGCATAACATAAATCATGGTGGTTTTTTTAGGTTCCAAAAAAAAAGAGGCTTTATTCTCACGTTTAGGCTGTATCTCATGGCCCCCAATAAGAAAGAAGGTGTCGCACCGATAGGAAGCAAAACTATGACCTATTTTTTTCCAGCCAAGAGTATGCATTATGCTAGCCTCAAAACTTAAAAGCCTAACCATGTCAACTTTGCACCCTCCCCCCCTCAAACGAAGGAAATTAGTCTTCCCAATCAACTACAACCATGGAGGCATCAACAAGCTCTTGTAGAAACTAAAACAATTTGTGCATAATGACTTGCAGTCTCTGATGGTATGCCCACTCTTCGAGATTCTTCTCTCATTGATGAAGCTAGTTCAATGGATATTAAAAAGGCTGCTATTACACAGAGTGAGAAGAGAAAGAGTGGTCAATGGAACATTGGAAGGGTCTTTCAAGCTAAGTGGGGAGCAAAGTTTCTTATTATTTAGCCATTGACGTCTAAAATTAGGGTTTCAAGCTAAGTGGGCAGCAAAGTTTCTTTTTTAGCCATTGACGTCTAAAATTAGGGTTTTCCACTTGCATAACATGTAGTTGGAAGGTACGACAAGAGATCAAGTTTGAATTGAAGCATAATACTATTGAGAAGTATCTAGGCAAGTTTTATGATAGAAATCTTGTTGATGGCAAGATGGAGAAACCATAGTGCATTCAGAGTCAGAAGATGAGTGTTGACATTTACTTTGTATGGCACATTACATATCCTATTTGTTATAGCTAGAGGAGTCAAAGAATGGTGGAGGTATTCAATGCTTGTTTGAAAGGAAACTTTTAAAGGATTGTCAATCCCCATCAACACCAATGTTTCCATCATAAGGGTGACAAGTGGTGGCTACCAAAATTAATGCTCCTCGCACAAGGTTACTATAAAGGGAAAAGGAAAATCTGGGTATCAAAGAGTAAGTTCTAACATATGCCATGTTTGATCTCGAGTGTTTGATATGCTCCATCACATGCACACATAAATATCCTTTTGGTAGAGTTCAAACTCAAAGATTATTGGCCCTCTTTTACTATTGTAATAGGCTCATAGATCAACCATAAAAGGCACGCCTACATCCACTTTCTTTGAGATATTCTTGGAGGCAATAGGTGGAGATAATCAAAGAGTTAATGAAGGAGATGATTATGGAGGAGATTAGTACTTAATCACTATTAGCTCTAAGCTAATCCATGTATCTCAGCCTATTTAAAGAGGCATCAAATCAATGCAATATTGACTTCATTCCCATCATTGTATTATCATTATGTTTGTATCAACTTAATCCAAATGTGATTAGTATTAATCTCTTCTTGCTTCGCATAATTTATAGTTTCATCATGGCCTTAATATCTCACTGGGATCCCCTATGACTTCCATCATGGTATCAGAGCAGAGATCCAGCTCAAGTTCATCTCCATTAGCAAGCAATTAAGCATCTAATTATGTCCTAACCATAATTAGCCTTCCTTTTCTCTTCTCTGCAGAAAACGTACCTTCCTTGCAGCTTAGATTTCTCCCTCCACACTTGATCATTTTCCAAGGCCTTCAGCTCATTTTGTATGCTCCAAGATAAAGTTCTACAATCTTCTCAAAGGGCGTAGCGCAAATTTGCTTCCACACGGTGCCATCGACTCTGCAAGTAGCCGCAGCCAAATTGTGGCAAGAAGAGAAATTTAACGCGCTCACTTGAAATCGGTTCAAGAGCTTTCACGTATACATTGATTATAATATAAGATTTTTAAATTGCAAATCTCAAGCCCAATGGCTTATGAAAATGGCAGCAAGAAACGATTCATCGGTAGGTCGTAAAGCGCATTTTCAGCGTGTCTGTGAAACAATATGCATAAACCCTTTGCTGGCATCAATCTACTACCATGTAATGGCTTTGCATGGTTCAAATTTGGTGTTATTTGATTGAAGGATTGATGAGATATGATCATTTTGCCCAAATCTGCAGTTTTCTATTAACAGTGTAATTAGCACTTAATTACTCCACTAATCTTCAGAATTCTGGGCTCAGCCTCAACATTGGTGAGTGCTCTTCACCCTATTGACTTATCTTTAAAAAAACCCTCATTTGAGCCTCCAATTAAGCCCTCCAAATGAAGCTATTTTTTTGCTAATGAAGAGTTGATTGCCTTTGCTAATCAAGTGATTAAGGCTAATCATTGAGGTTATTTTGGACCATTTATGGGTATATACATTACATTGGAGTATTGCTACAGCATCTCCAAGCATCACATTGAAAATGCCCCTCGCTCCAATTCAGGGTACCAATCTGCATTGCATTGTTTTGGGGAAAATGAGATTAGTGATATTAATCATGCTTTTAATCATAATGTACGTGGGATTAGACACTGGTTTTGGATTAATCCAAGAAAAAGACCTTCTAGATTCTTTCATGGCATGGATTATTGCATTTTCATTACTAGAATTAATGGGTGCAATAAAGAAGATGGACCTGAAGATATGCATTGCATTGGATATGATTGTTTACATCATCAACATGAGAAGCAGATCAAGAGCAACAAGGGCTACATAAAAAAGAGAAGATCAAGTGCTACAATAAAAAGGGTGAATCAAACATTGCTAGCATCTCTACACATGAAGCAAACATTTCACTATGCAACCATGTAAATACCTCTTATGATAATGAAGAGGCATCTTGGGCTTTTTAAAGCCATGTAATGCTCTCCATTGCCCATATGTAAATCACCTCTAACCACCTATGATGTAGGCTATGTGATATGTTTATGCCAACATTATCTCTCACTTGGCCGTGTAGCCCTCAAAGGGGAGGTTGATGGGAGTGTTGGGTCTCTATGCCCAACTCATGATAGTGCACATGAGTCACTATGTTTCATGGAGTTATGATGGGGCTTTGGAGGGATACACTATGTTTCATGATAGTGCACATGAGTCACTATGTTTCATGGAGTTATGATGGGGCTTTGGAGGGATACACTATGCTTAGGACATTCATTTTTTATGTAGGCATATGCTCATAGGAGCTATGCTATTGCATTATGTTTTTATTTCATGTTTCATGTATGGATCAAGGAGGGTGTTGGATATGCTCCATCACATGCACACATAAACATCCTTTTGATAGAGTTCAAACTCAAATGGTATTGGCCCTCTTTTACTATTGTAATAGGCTCATAGATCAACCATAAAAGCACGCCTACATCCACTTTCTTTGAGATATTCTTAGAGGCAAGAGGTAGAGATAATTAAGGAGTTAATGAAGAAGATGATTATGGAGGAGATTAGTACCTAATCACCATTAGATCTAAGCCAATCCATGTATCTCAACCTATTTAAAGAGGCATCAAAGAATCAATGCAATATTGACTTCATTCCCATCATTATATTGTCATTATGTTTGTATCAACTTAATCCAAATGTGATTAGTATTAATCTCTTCTTGCTTAGCATAATTTATACCTTCATCATGGCCTTACTCTCTCACTAGGATCCCCTGTGATTTCCATCATGCCATGCCACCACCAAGACCATGTAGCAAAACACCACACCCCAACCCCAAACCCAAAACATGGTTCGTCATCAAAAGAGAGGCCCAAGGGTACTGCACCAGACAAAAACAACTCTAGATACCCAAAGAGAGTTGTTAGAGGCCCAAGGGTACTGCACCAGACAAAAACAACTCTAGATACCCAAAGCAATGATGTCAAAGCCAACCCATCAAACAAGAAAACTTAGACAAAAATATGCTACCAAAAGATGGTGGGTGGTGCTTGACACGTTTCTCATAGCCCAAGGGTATTATGAAGGTAGTTGAAGCATTTGCATCCTTGAGGTCACAACATCGGTTCCCCCAACCTCTTCAATCAACAAAAAGAACCAAGGAGAGATGGCAATGGCAACCCAAGGCTACGAATATAGCACATAAATCCTAGGTGAAACCCTAGAAAAGGGTGAGGGAAAAATGGACCGATTCATGAAGCCCCATCTCTAAACATACCATGCACAAGATATTCATTTCACCTCAAACTTAGAAGCCTCTAATATAGTAGATGGCCTTGAACCACGCATTTTGTTGCTACAACCAGCATTTCTCGCAAGCCTTGCTAAGTGGGTTAAAAACCAATACCTCATGCTCAAGGGATACAAATGTTGAAGGAAAAAAAAAAGAGTCAAGGAAAGTAGTGAGAAAGAGAAAAGAAGAAAGCAAAAACAAAGAAAGTAGAGGGAAGGAGACTTGTGAAGGAGACTCCACAAGGATGCCAACAATATTTATGTAAAATGGTTCTCTAATCATTGGTCTTCTACATACATCTCAGGATGGGAGGGCCTGGTGGGTAAAAACCTAGTTTACTTAGTGGTGTTTTGATCACTAGTAGACAACCATGGTATGACCCATCGCCATGGCTGCTAGTGATAAAAACACCACTAAGTAAGGCACTTAATCTTTTTTTTTTTAAAACAATGTATAAGATACACACAAACATTCTCATCTACACACACACATGCTCTCATATGTGTATGCACATTCTAATTTCTATGCACACATGTTCTAATCTGCGCATGCATGTTTCTAATTTTTACAAACTCACATTCTCATCTACGTATGCATGTTTCCAACTTTTGCCATGCACGTTCAGATTTGAGCACACATGTATATCGTTTTCCATATGGATGTACCCATTGTATACATATGTTCCCAAGCAAAAGCTATAAATATAGAGGGCCCTCTTCTCATTTTCTACTATTCACTCTCTAGCTAGCCAAAGCATTGCCAAAATTCCAAAATCTTCCCCACCTCCTAGCATCATTTTGATGGCAAATGTTAGCAAGGTCCTCTGAGACCTCTTTAGATTTAGTGCTCCTCACATTAAGAAGAGGAAAGCCACCAAGGTCGCCAATCTCTTGGAATACCAAGTAGCTATTGCCACTATGGTAGTGGAGCTGCTCGGTGTGGCCACATTATTCACAACCACATCTAGTCCAAGAAAAAGGTGGAGCACAATCTCACCTACCATACTTAAGAGTGCTACGTGATTGCTAGGAGACTTGAAGTTATGGAGCACCTACATACACGTGGACTTGGTGAGTTGGTAACTCTTCTCGCTTAGGGTCTTGACCTCAGTAATTCATTTCTTCTTATGATACCCATCTCAGCATTGGCACTGTCCTCGTGATGCTACTAGTGCTAACTTGACCTTGGTCCTCATAGTAGATGTGGTCTGTGAAGCTTTGCACTTGTCCTCATGATACTAAAAGCACTAACTTGACCTTGGTCCTCATAGTAGATGTGGTCTATGAAGCCTTGCACTTGTCCCGAGCTAGAGAGCCTTCCTAAAAACTGAATGAAGTGTAAGGGATGCTTAGAGACACCTCCACAATGTCTTTGCACCAACTCATTCTCTCTAAACAAATCCATATTTGTAGGGAATCTTGTAGGACAAGAGGTCACGGTTTTTCATGCAAATATGGTTTTCCATCTAGAATGCATTCGTAGATGGAGCCTACATTGCATCCTCAAACTTTGAAGTGGTCTTATTTTCACCCAAGCCATGAACACCATAACGTGGTGTCATATCACCCAACTGCAGTATTGCTATGGGATGCACACATGAATATACAAAGAGTGACAAACTCTTGTATCTTCCACTATCTGTTGAAGTATGCAATGAAAACTGAGCCACTAGGAACATTGAATATTTCAGCAGAGGATGCTATAAGGCTTGGGCTTTAAGGGCTCAACAAAGTGAAGTTGAAACTCATCACAGGCTGTCATCATGTCGAGATCAACATCAGCTATAGAAGTAGCCTTGAACTGCCTTCAAATACCAAATAATCACAAAGAGCGACAATGTACAGTACATAAACTCATCACCACCAAAGCTACGTCAAAGGTTTGTTTCACAAGGGTAGAACATTATCATGCATCCTGTCTATCTATACTGCACACGACCAACCAGCTTGGAGAACATCGCTTTTTGCAACTACCATAAAACATACAAAATTAACAAAGGTAGCTCCACGTCAACAAAAAAGAAGTTGCATTATGCATATAAGAATGTTGTAAGAGAATGCAAAAGGCTTGTCAAATTCACAAAGTATCATCCAAGCCACCAAACAGAAGGTTTCTTCTTCAACATCCTACTTCAAACAATGACTTTTAGGAATGAAGCAGAGCTATTGTCACAGAAATCACATCATTGTCATACTTTGTGTGGAATGTTAACTACATCATCTTGTATTATCAGAGGAAGATCTTGAAATGTACGTAACGAAGTACATGTAACGAAACATGCTACTTTCTGACCAAATGGACCACATGCTCAATTTGATTCTGCAAAAAGTAGAGTTGAATCGTGAAAACTCTCGGACAATAGTGAATGCCGAGCCCACGAACAATGAGAAGCACAATCGGAGCAAAATGTTGCTCATGCTCAATGAGTTCCGTGAAGTTCAAAAACTTAGCACTCACATTAGAGCAAGCAACAATCTATAGACGAACTAGTGACCGCATGCAATGGGCTACACCATCATAAGAACATTGGGCTGTCGAAAGTGTTTCCTCAGAAAATATCTGACATGTCAAATCATAAAAGAGAACAAAAGTGTCATATTTTATAGCATCTACTGGAGCTTCCAACTACACGTCTTAGTAGTGTTACTACTACAACTGTCCATTACCAATTCAAAATCCCAACTATACCAACAATACCTGCTGTCTATACACCAAACATATGAACGGTTCATAGCAATCAGGGATTTCATTAACGTCTTCATAATTTCGTGATCACGTTGTGGAGGGAGGCGGAGAGACACGGAACACCTCTATAGCAATGCCTTTCCACAGTTCGGAGTACACACCAACATCAAGAAAAAAGGGCACCAGTCAGTGAGCTGACACAACGTTTAACATCTCAAGCATGAGACTTTGTCTCTACCCTCATTCAATTTTCCAAGCAACTGGGGGAAACCTACATACATTTGATCAAGACATGCAAGGGGAGATGGGCACATCAACATCTGCCACCCTTTACTAAGTTGATTCATATGCACATAGAGGTGCACCCTTATTAGGAAACAGGCTCACAGCCATAAGCAAAATGATCACCACAGAGAAATGGTGAGGGAACCACTTGACATAAACAAGGTTACATTCCATCAAGTATGAGCTTTCTGCAAAACTTCAGTTTCCCAAGAAAAGACAACATCAGTAAGGAACTTCAATTCTCCCAACCTGGCAAGCAGTCTGTGACTAGGAGGCACAATCACTTTATGGTCTTCAATCTGTCTGTTGAAGAAGCGTACCACCATACATACATATTCTCTCAAGCAAACGAGAGGGCTGTCTTTCTCATACACATGAACTTTCCACAAAATGAGAGAGCTGGTTATCATATACATGGGTTTTCCAAAGCCACAAATTGGTGATTCCTCATATATATATGAGTTATTTCACAAAAAAGAGAACAAAAAAAACTGACCAGCCGTCACTTACATTGCATGGGTTGTCATCATGACAGAGAGCCGCATTCTTTATGCGTGGCACCTTCTCTTCATTCATACAAGTGGCGTTGCAGCTTCTCCTCCCCTCCTACACACAACCATACAAAGTACATGCGCAGCTTCTCTTGTACACATGTCTACGCTTCTCCCCTTACTCACACTGGCTACACAGGCTCTCTGAGAGCATTAGAGCTGCGAGCTCTCCCTACCACACTTATACATATGGGCTGCGCACCTTCTCTTAGAGTATTAGAGCAATGAGCTCTACCTATCACACTTGCTGCGCAGCTTCTCTTAGAGCCTCAGAATACGCAGCTTTCCCACACACTCTCTGAACACTACAGTTATGCTTTCTCCTCATCTACACACATGGGCTGCGCACCTTCTTGAGAGCATTAGAGCTGCGAGTTCTCCTATCTCTCTCTGGCTACGCAGACTTCTCTCAGAACATTAGAGCTGCGAGTTCTCCTATCTCTCTCTGGCTACGCAGACTTCTCTCAGAACATTAGAGCTGTGAGCTCTCCTTACCTTCACACTTATACATATGGGTTGCACCTTCTTGAGAGAATTAGAGCTGCGAGTTCTCCTTACCTTCACACTTATACATATGGGCTGCACAGCTCCCTTCCTACACACCAATATAGAGGGTGCTGCGCAGCTTCTCTTAGAGCGCTGGAACACAAGCTCTCCCACACACACTTATACACCTGGCTGCGCTTCTCTCTGAGAGCTACAGAACCACGCAGCTCTCCCACACATGGGCTACGTAGCTCATTGAGAGCATTAGAACTACAACTCCCCTTATTCACATCAGCTGCGCAGCTTTCTGAGAATTAGAGAAACGAGCTCTCACTGTCCCACACTGGAACTACGCTACGCTTTCTTCTCTCTACACACCTGGGCTGCGCAGCTCCCTGGGAGCCTTAGAACTACAAGCTCTTCCTATCACACTTAAAACTACAGCTCCCCTTCTCCTCTTATACACATCGGGCTGCGCTGCCCATTCAACCAAAAAAGAAAACATTATATTATTCATAACACTCCAAGGCATGTCAGGTTGCCAGAGAGCTCACCCCCACCTCCACTCGGCGCTTCTTTGACAATTGAGGCTAGTTGAAGAATCTTTTGAAGCAATCCAAGGCCACCTTCTATTTTTAGCAAGCCTTGTATTAAATCCCATGGTGACTCTTGCATTCAAGGAAGACTTTGCACCATTTTAATAACATCTTGTGGACCACAAATACCTTTGTTTCCCATGAAATGCCAAGGACCGGTACTGTAGCTGACCTCCTCTAACGGGTCCCTGTCCAGCTTTTTTTTAAAAAATAGTGCTCTGCATGCTCACATTATTTGTCAACAAACTTGTCCACATATGATAGTGCTAAAACCTGCCTTGTGAAACTGATTCTCATCTCACACCCCTTTTATTTCCATTTATCAAGGTAAACCAACAACTAACTGTACACATTGCATATTTTTGTTAGATCCGTCCACATGTGGCCTTATACCCCCTTTATCCCTTGGAGATGGACACCCTTTATTTGTAAATGCCATGCATGAGTGTGTACACATGCCAAGAAAATATTACCAAAAAAATACCTAACATAGTTTGCCCATCCCCTAGCCTGCTAGATCATTCATGGTCAGCAGAAAACAGTGTCGTGAGACTCAATGCATCTGATATTGCCATGTTCTCAAAGACACTGTTTTTCACTACTTCAATCCTTTCATCCTTGTCTACCATCATCAGTCGTGCATGATATAGCTTGAGACGCAAACCATTCACCCTTGATACATGTGGGGTCCCATCAAGGTCAGCCAATTGATATGTGCCATTAGCAAAGCAATTCATCACTCTGAAGGGCCCCTCCCATTTCACTTGGAACTTCTTTTGAAAGGTTTTATCCAGCTTACTATTATAGCGTAGCACCAAATCACCTTCCTCAATACCCTTCTTCTTAATCTTCTCATTTATCTTTGTCAATGCCCTATTTTGCATCTTCTCATAATGTTCCAAGGCACTCATCCTGTCCAGCTGAACCTCTTGCAACTGTAAGAGTCTCTCTTTAAATGTGTTGCTAGAAGGCCCTAGCAGCTTTTCTAACATTTTAACTGCAGGCAACTCAACTTCCACAGGTAACAAAGCTTCTTTGCCATACACTAAGTGAAAAGGTGTAAAACCTGTGCTTGTCTTTACCGATGTACGATAAGCCCATAAAGCAATGAACAGCTCCAGATCCCAATTCTTGCCCTGATGTTCTGTCACCTTTGCAAGAATGTGTACAAGTTCACCATTGAATCTTTCATTCAAACCGTTGCACTGCGGGTAATAAGGAGTAGTAAAATTATGCTTAATCCGCATTTTGGCACACAAGTATTCTAGCAAGTCAGCTCTAAAACCAGGCCCTTGATCAGAAAGAAGCTCGAAAGGCACCCCAAATTTACAGCAGATGTCTTCATAAACAAAATTTGCAACATCTCTTGCAGTAATTTGCTTCACTGCTCTAGCTTCTGCCCACCTGGAAAGATAATCCACAGCTGTCAAAATATAACTCTTCCCCTGCTGGTAATGGGTAAGGGTCCTACTGCATCAATTTCCCACTTCTCAAAAATGTCAAAGGCCAAAATTGTCTTGCGCAACTCTGGTTTTAAAACTCGTTTCCAAAATGCCTGGCACCTTTTGCATGAGCTACACCAGTGATGCGCATCTTTTTGTATACTTGGCCATATGTAACCCTCCTGTAAGATTTTGTGCAATGTGATTTTAAATGCAAAGTGGCCACCGCATGCTCCTTCATGATTCTCCTCAAGCACTCTGTACAGCTCTTCCTTCCATGGTACACGCCTTAACACCAAGTCAGCCCCTTGCATGTATAAGGTGTCACCAATGAGCTTGTATTTGCAAGCTCTGCGTACAAACCCATATTTCTTTGCCTTATCAATGTCCTTGGGAATGACTCCTGTCAACAAAAACTCTTCTTCCAGTGTCAGACTTTCACGACCCCGATAAAGTGGCAGATCTGCTTTTAACACATATAGCTCGCCAATCATCCCCTGGTGCTGCTTCATGTGCTTCTGTATTAAGAGAGCGCTCCACATGCCGAATGCCCCATGCTTCAAACTCCTTCAACAAGCTCTTGATCTTGAAACACTTGTTCCTCAATGCAGGGTTTTTGCTCTTCCATACTCCTAGTATTTGTTTTACCACCAGTAGAGAATCACCTCTTATGCATAGTCTCTTTACACCATGCTTAATGCAAATGTTTAGCCCTGCTTCCAATGTCGAATACTCTGCTTCATTGTTAGTATGAGCATCAACTTTTAATCCCTTTTTACAAATCAGCTTACCTTGCTGGTCATAAAGAGCTATACCACCAGAAGCTGCATCATGGCTCTTCCTGTATGAACCATCAAAGAAGCTGCATCATGGCTCTTCCTGTATGAACCATCAAAGAACAAAACATGAGCATTGCTTACTTCTGCCACATGTTCTACCTTTCTAACACTTTCCTCTTTGACAAGCAGAGGGTTTTCCTTATAAGTTAACAAGTCTGCCAAAGTAGCTCTGTTGCTTTCTTCCACCAAGAAAGAGAACTCGAACTCCTATAATTCAATCACCCACTTTTTCACTGCCTTAGACATGTTTACACCATTGATGAGCTGAGGCAAGAATGTGTAGCTAGTTAGGAATACAAATGGCTTTGTCAAAAGATATTGGCGAAACCGTCAGCAAGCAAACACCACACTTACCATTACCAACTCTATTTCTGACAGTCCCCTCTCTGCTACTGACTTTACCCTACTAGCACAATAGACGGGGTGCATATATTGGCTCCCCTTCCCTTTTTGCAGCAACATAGCACCAATAGCATCCTCTCCTACTGAAGGATTCACATAAAAAACCTGTTCCCAATTTGGAGCCTGCACCGCTGTCATCTCCCCTAAGACTTCTTTGACTCTCCGAAACTCCTCTTCACACTTGTCATCCCATTGCAAAGGATCGTGCTTTGCCACCTGTTGTAATGGATATAAGAGCTGTGAGGACAATGAAATGAATCTTGCCATGTACTTTACCTTCTGAATGAATGTTGCCAACTGTTTTGTAGACTCTGGAGAAGGAAGAAGCATGATTGCCTTGACCTTGTCTGGATCAGCCTCAATGCCATTTTCAGACACCATATGACCCAACAATTTTACCCTTGGTTTTGCAAAGAAACACTTCTTGGGATTGAGTTGGCCACCACAATCATTATATCGTTCCAGCACCATTTCCAGCTTTTCACAGTGATCCATTCGGGTGCTGTAGACACAAAAATCATCAATGAAATCCTGTACACATTTTCCAATGAATGGCAGAAGCGCCCAATTTGCTCTCTTTTGATAGTGAGCTGGACCATTTGTTAGCCCAAATGGTAGTACTGTATAGCAAAAGCAACCCCATGGTGTAATGAAAGTAGTTTTCTTCTGATCCTCTGGAGCAATCTTCAACTGGAAATAGCCTGAAAACCCATCACACACACTGTATCTTTCATGGCCCGCCACCGAATCCAGGATTTGATCAATGAAAGGTAGTGGGTATGGATCCTTCTTTGTGGCTGCATTCAAAGGTTTGAAATCCACACAAACCCTCCATTTTTCGTCTTTTTTTGGAGTGACCACGACTGGGCTCACCCACTCTGTTGTCTCCACAGGGCATATAAAACCAGCCTTTAGTAGTTTGTCCACCTCTTCTCGCAAAGCCTTCATCTGTTCTGGACCCATTCTCCTTAATCTTTGACGTACTGGCTTGGCTCCTTCCTTTAGCTCTATGTGCAAATCTTCCCCTTTGAAGCCCCGGACTTCTTCATAAGATGTGATGAATAAATCTGGATATGTTGACAACATCTTTAAATACTTCTCCTTCTCCACGTCTGAGAGATCTGTGCTAATCATCCTGGCCATCAATTCGTGTTTCTCGTGCGGCTTCACCTGGGGTTGCATTAGCTCTTCAATCACCTCATATGGGCCCTTAGACTCATCTTCAATCCTCTTCATGGATGCGACTATGCTGGTCTGTTCAAAGACCCTGTCCACCATCAGAAATGCCACATTTACCTCTCCCTCACTACTAGTGGTGGTGCCACTGTCCCCATCTGACACAGTGGAAGACTCTTCACTACTTGAATTCTCCCCTTCTTCATAATCTTCATCTAGTGGCTTCCTGCTACTCATGTCAAATAATCTTTTTCCCCCTGTCTCCCCATATAAGCTGATTGTACCGTGTCTCCAATCTTGAACAGCCCGCACGGCGCGTAGCCATGGTCTTCCAAGGATGATAGGATAAGCCCCTAATCCTGCTGGCATTACATGAAAATCTACTACCGTTTTGACTGCATAAGCTTCGATTTCCAAGCTCTTCACTACCCCTAGACACTTGATCTTTTGATGGTTTGCCAGTCGTATGCGGAATCCTGAAACTCCTTCTACTGTCAGGCCCATCTTTTCTACACATGTTTGAGTGATTACACAAATTTGTGCACCACCATCCACGTATCCCTGCCCAAGATTCTTCCTCTTATGCCAAACATCCACTATGGGACAAATGTCTGAAGACTCATCAATGGCCAACACTCTTACTGACCCTCTGTTGGGTTCCTTCCCCAGCGGGCTGACTAGTTTCTTCCATTGGCGCTTCAGCTTCGGTATCATTTCCACTAGTTGTCCAAAGGTCACGTCTGCCTTCCTACTGCTCAGGTCCTGTTTCAAGTCGTAGCTATCCTGCCCTTCCCCTAGTGGAAAATCTGAGACGTGAAATTTTCGGCGAGCTCTCCTTTTCCTTTTAGCTTTCACATCTTCACCCTCATGACTCTTCCCTTTCTTCCTACTGGGACCTGCTTCATTTCTTCCTTCTTTATCTTCTGTGGTTCTCTTCCCAATAGGCATTACTAATGTATCTTCCAACATTGCTGCCTTCTCTAAGGTGACCACACTTAACACTTTTGTCTTTCCCTTGTCCTCCTTGGTCAGTCCACTAGGTCCTGCCTCACCCTTAATCTCAATGCCATAATCATTTGACCGGTTCGGCAACTGTGCAGGCAATGGATACATATCTCCACCCATTCTTGGTGGTTTATCACATCGTGGGGCTGATATGGCCAAGCTCTCCGCAGTTATAGCATGTGGGCAACTGCCTCCAACCCCTGCCGTTGTTCTGTCCACCAAAACTATTCTTTGGTTGTCCTTCACCTCCTGGCTGATTTGCAAGTCTCACACGACCTCGATTATTTCCCACATTACCTAACATATTTAGGCTGAGATTCTTCATCAAATCAACCACTTGCCTCAAGTCCTGCCTCAGTTCATCATCTTGTGCTGCAGTAGTAACCATTGCTGGCACAACTTGGGTAGCTACTGCAGCCGCATCTGTTGGATGAACCTCCTCTGGAACCCGACTTTGCATGGAGTCCATTTGCTTCATCTCTGACACCATAGGTAGTGAGCTCACTCCCAATTGAGTTAATCTATTCAACTTCCACTCTTTGTTCCTTGCCACCTCCAATGCATCCTCGTATGTTCTTGGCTTCTTCAGTTCTACCCTCCAACGCAGGTTTTCCTTGAGGCCAACCAAAAACCGATCCTTCTTCATCATGTCTGGTGGGGGGACTTGTGGCTGCAAGGCTTGACACAAGCTCTCCCATAATATGGAAAACTTCTTGATGTAATCATCAATGGGCTCCGCTTTTCTTTGTCTCAATTCCTGTATTTCATGCCAAACTTTGTCTGGATCTTTCACCTTCACAAACTGTGCTATTAAAGCCTGTTGGACATTATCCCATGTTAATGGCATAGGTGGATCAGCCCTCTGCAACTCCTCCTCATAACCCTTACACCAGCTCCGTGCATCACCCTTCAAACAGATTTGCAAAAGGCGTAACATTTGAGCGGGTATCTGGACATGGTTGCTTATGCACGCAACTTCCATGTTTTCTAAGAACTCTTCCACATTCTCATCACTTTTTCCATGAAACTCTGGAAAAGGGAAAGCCATTGCTACCCAATCTATGATAAAAACCCTTTTGACACAGATGCAAAAACAAAATCCTCTACTAACTCAATTCTCAGAAAAAAAACTTCAAAACACTTCAGGTTTAGAAGAGGATGAACACATGCACATCAAACGAATTTGCATAGTTAATCATCGGAATTACCACAGGCAAAGGAGACTCCAATATTTCCCTCAGTCTTTCTGGCCCAAACATATATGCCATACACTGTTGAAAGAAAATTTTTCTGTCCACATGAACATTTATCTGAATTCTTTGGGTAAAATGGAAAGGAGTAAATTGAGGTCCATTGTGATTATCCATTGAGAGTGGCCATCCAACTCCCAACAGGCACAACTGGCTAATTTCCCAATTCTTCCAGAATTTTTAGCAACACATCAACGGCACCAATTCCAAGAATTTCAGTTTGTAAACCATACTTCAGTTGGCTGTCAAATCAAGCTAATGTAGCACAGATTTAGAAGGCATCTGTCACACAACTGTCCTGGCACAGCAGTCATTTACTGAGATTAATCACATGCACATGTTTTCAGTCTTGTAAACTGAAGGTTCTTGGAATGCTCCTCAGTGGGGGCACCAAAAACTATGGAGGGAGGCGGAGAGACACGGAACACCTCTATAGCAATGCCTTTCCACAGTTCGGAGTACACACCAACATCCAGAAAAAAGGGCACCAGTCAGTGAGCTGACACAACATTTAACATCTCAAGCATGAGACTTTGTCTCTACCCTCATTCAATTTTCCAAGCAACTGGGGGAAACCTACATACATTTGATCAAGACATGCAAGGGGAGATGGGCACATCAACATCTGCCACCCTTTACTAAGTTGATTCATATGCACATAGAGGTGCACCCTTATTATGAAACAGGCTCACAGCCATAAGCAAAATGATCACCACAGAGAAATGGTGAGGGAACCACTTGACATAAACAAGGTTACATTCCATCAAGTATGAGCTTTCTGCAAAACTTCAGTTTCCCAAGAAAAGACAACATCAATAAGGAACTTCAATTCTCCCAACCTGGCAAGCAGTCTGTGACTAGGAGGCACAATCACTTTATGGTCTTCAGTCTGTCTGTTGAAGAAGCGTACCACCATACATACATATTCTCTCAAGCAAACGAGAGGGCTGTCTTTCTCATACACATGAACTTTCCACAAAATGAGAGAGCTGGTTATCATATGCATGGGTTTTCCAAAGCCACAAATTGGTGATTCCTCATATATATATGAGTTATTTCACAAAAAAGAGAACAAAAAAAACTGGCCAGCCGTCACTTACATTGCATGGGTTGTCATCATGACAGAGAGCCGCATTCTTTATGCGTGGCACCTTCTCTTCATTCATACAAGTGGCGTTGCAGCTTCTCCTCCCCTCCTACACACAACCATACAAAGTACATGCGCAGCTTCTCTTGTACACATGTCTACGCTTCTCCCCTTACTCACACTGGCTACACAGGCTCTCTGAGAGCATTAGAGCTGCGAGCTCTCCCTACCACACTTATACATATGGGCTGCGCACCTTCTCTTAGAGTATTAGAGCAATGAGCTCTACCTATCACACTTGCTGCGCAGCTTCTCTTAGAGCCTCAGAATACGCAGCTTTCCCACACACTCTCTGAACACTACAGTTATGCTTTCTCCTCATCTACACACATGGGCTGTGCACCTTCTTGAGAGCATTAGAGCTGCGAGTTCTCCTATCTCTCTCTGGCTACGTAGACTTCTCTCAGAACATTAGAGCTGCGAGTTCTCCTATCTCTCTCTGGCTACGCAGACTTCTCTCAGAACATTAGAGCTGCGAGCTCTCCTTACCTTCACACTTATACATATGGGCTGCACCTTCTTGAGAGCATTAGAGCTACGAGTTCTCCTTACCTTCACACTTATACATATGGGCTGCACAGCTCCCTTCCTACACACCAATATAGAGGGTGCTGTGCAGCTTCTCTTAGAGCGCTGGAACACAAGCTCTCCCACACACACTTATACACCTGGCTGCGCTTCTCTCTGAGAGCTACAGAACCACGCAGCTCTCCCACACATGGGCTACGTAGCTCATTGAGAGCATTAGAACTACAACTCCTCTTATTCACATCAGCTGCGCAGCTTTCTGAGAATTAGAGAAACGAGCTCTCACTGTCCCACACTGGAACTACGCTACTCTTTCTTCTCTCTACACACCTGGGCTGCACAGCTCCCTGGGAGCCTTAGAACTACAAGCTCTTCCTATCACACTTAAAACTACAGCTCCCCCTGCGCTGCCCATTCAACCAAAAAAGAAAACATTATATTATTCATAACACTCCAAGGCATGTCAGGTTGCCAGAGAGCTCACCCCCACCTCCACTCGGCGCTTCTTTGACAATTGAGGCTAGTTGAAGAATCTTTTGAAGCAATCCAAGGCCACCTTCTATTTTTAGCAAGCCTTGTATTAAATCCCATGGTGACTCTTGCATTCAAGGAAGACTTTGCACCATTTTAATAACATCTTGTGGACCACAAATACCTTTGTTTCCCATGAAATGCCAAGGACCGGTACTGTAGCTGACCTCCTCTAATGGGTCCCTGTCCAGCTTTTTTAAAAAAAATAGTGCTCTGCATGCTCACATTATTTGTCAACAAACTTGTCCACATATGATAGTGCTAAAACCTGCCTTGTGAAACTGATTCTCATCTCACACCCCTTTTATTTCCATTTATCAAGGTAAACCAACAACTAACTGTACACATTGCATATTTTTGTTAGATCCGTCCACATGTGGCCTTATACCCCCTTTGGCCCTTGGAGATGGACACCCTTTATTTGTAAATGCCATGCATGAGTGTGTACACATGCCAAGAAAATATTACCAAAAAAATACCTAACAACGTTAACAAAACCTGTTATTAACATATTAAAACTTGTGATCACATTGTATATTCACATGACCTGAGCAATGACCTGCCAAAACCTACTAGTCCCGTAACCCCACCGGGTTTTTTGTTTCCCGACGGGCCTGCCGGGAAAACAAAAGAAGCCCGACGGGGTTCTGTCATGTTTATAAACATTGCCCAACACCCATCATGCAACTTTTGGGGAGATAGTGCTTGTTTTGGGGACGTGATATCTCTCCTCAAAGTACTTGTAGAGCTCTCGAGTTGCTAGAAGTGTCCTCTTGGGAAGAACGTCCTTATCTTAGGGGCCGTCGTCTTTCCTTGTAGGCACTCCTAAGGCTATTGAGCCACTCGTCCTTAGTTCTTTGAATTGGGGACAGGGTGTGGTTCGTAGCTAATACTTACAGAGATTTAGGGACAAAGTTGGAGTCATTCAGCTTTGCATTTGAGCTAAGTAGGTAATCTACCTCATTCTGCTTTATGAATGGTTTGATGGAGCCAAGAGTCCTGCTTAGGGGCTTGTATTGGTTCTTGATACTTGATATAGTTTAGAGTAGACAAGGGTCTATTGTCCTACTAGAGTATTGGGCAAGAATAGATCTTTGATTGTGTAAAGTATCCTTAATTGGGTACAAAAGGCATCCTTCATTGGGGTTGCAATGTGCATTGTATGCATGCTATCAATTATATGTATCTTAATCTTAGAACACACATTTATGCATTCGTCTTGTCGTGATGCTAAAGGTTTAGCAAGGATTAATATTTATGGTTATGTAAGTATCCAAATAAAATAATTCATGGTCTAAAAACTTTCAGTCATCCTTTGCATTTAGCATGAATCATCATGGATATCTTTATTTTCTAAAGTTAAAACAATAAACTACGTATGTGATGATCATCCTTCATTGGGGGTGCAATGTGCATTGTATGCATGCTATCAATTATATGTATCTTAATCTTAGAACACACATTCATAAGCACTGGTATGTTCTCATAAGCATCAAAGTTCTCCTTTCACCTCCACTGGTATATTCTCATAAGCATCAAAGTGGACGACGTGCATATCTACTGCATCTGCTTTGACCGCAATATTTGGCTCACTAGGATTTAGAATTGACATGTTGATTCTGCCCATTGCCCAACTTCGGCCGTGACCTTCATACAAACTCTAATTGTAGGCATTACCATAGTTGTTATTTTCAATGTTAGCATTCATATATGGAGAGTTTCGTCCATAGTTATGATTGCAAGCCTCATTGTTTTTGTAGTTAGACCTTGCAAGATAGTTTCGAAGTAGTTTTGTGTTATGTGATGATCTTTTGTGTTTGTCAAGACAATTTCGAGAAGTAGTTTGTCTGCTGATGTATGTTTTGTAATACGTGAGTGACTTTGTTGTTTTTTCATTTGTGTATATGCTTGCTTGAATAGGTTATTTGAGATGGAGGACAATGTTGGATCCAGTGATACCTCCAATAGAGTCCAAATTCCAAATAGTAAGGAAAAAAAGGCACCTGGGATAGAGTGGCAATATGCAATTAACATCGGTAATCGATTCATAGATTGGGAGTGTAAGCTATGCCACGCAGTAAAATCAGGTGGGGTGCCTCGACTAAGAGAACACTTTTTAGGTGGAGCGAAGAAAAAGTCATGTACCCACCCTCTGCACCTGCAGCAGTGGCCAAACGCATAAGAGAAGAAATTCAAAAGAAAGATGCAAGAAAACATTACACTCCTACCGTTAATGTATCAAGGCAGCAAGAACACTATTGTTCTAATCATCAAACTCCGGCTACATCGCCTGCTTGTACTCCGAACGTCAATGTGCAACCAGAAAGTAATCTACCCAGTGCATCTTCCTGCAAGCAGAACTTTGACATAGGAAATATACCCATGCATCAAACTTCATTGCAAGAAAGTGTTGGAATTAGGGTTGCAGGAATGCACACACAACTTCAAGAAGATGAGGAAGCTTGAGCACAACACAGTAGTGTATTATGAGTGCCAAAACAGAAAGATAACAAGCCCTAGAAGATAATGGGCGTATATACAATGCACGGGGGAAAAAACCTCCTAGTGAGGGAAAAAGTGCCCCGGCGGTCCTAAGTGTGTTCACACACATCACTACTATAATATGGTAACAAATCCCCCCTGGAGTGATGCGGTGAACAAGAGCTAGCACTCATGTATAGGGAAGTGTCTAGCTATGTGGACGAATCCACAAAAGGGAGTAAGCCCAAAGCTTTGCGAAAAGCTTCGAACTTCTCACGAGGCAGAGCCTTTGTGAAAAGGTCTGCAAGGTTATCCTGTGTTGGCACATAAGCCAAACTGATCTCTCCTGCAGAGAGTCTCTCCCTGACATAATGGTAGTGCACCTCAATGTGCTTCGTACGAGCATGGAACACTGGGTTCCGTGCAACTGCCAATGCGCTCTGACTGTCAGTGAAGATGGTGGTGGCAGATGGCTGCCCAACACCCAAATCAGCCATAAGGCGTCTGAGCCACACACACTCAACCGTAGCTGTGAAAGCTGCCCTGTACTCAGCTTCACAACTAGAAGTGGCCACAGTAGGCTGCTTCTTGCTCAACCATGATATGCATGAGCTTCCAAGCATGAAGCAAAAACCACTCGTGGACACGCGTGTGTCATAACAACCAGCCCAGTCAGAATCTGAAAAAACATGTAAATCTGGCGACAATGATCCCCCCTTGGGATAAAACAACCCAAGATGCCGAGTACCACTCAAATAGCGAAAGATACGCTTCACTGCCTGCCAATGCTTAATGCCTGGGCTATGCATAAATCTGCTTTCAGCTCTCACTGATCCATCTTTGGGAAAGGAAGCACGCTACATTTTACCCAATATGCAGCCCTCACAAACATGCTTGACAGGTGCCTCAAGCTTAGGCAAAGAAGACACCATTTCAGATTTCTGCAGGCGCAGCAAACTTGCAAAATTCAAATGACCAAAACGTGCATGCCACAGTTTTGCATTTGAAATAGCCTGCGTATCCATAATAGCACATGCTGAATCCTCTACACATTTGCCATCCATATTGAGCTTATACAGCCCTCGACATAGTGAACCAGATGCTACAATGTTGTCACCACAAGAGAGATCATGAACAGTACATCTGTCATCCACAAATTTTACAACCAAACCTGTTTTGGCAAATGCGGAGACTGACAGCAGATTCTTTTTTATCCCTAGCACATACAATGCATCAAAAAGTGTAAAGGTGTTGCCATTTGCAACATTCAGCACAATCTGTCCAACTCCTTCAACGGGATAAGAGGAGTTATTGGCACAAGTGACAGTATTCCCTGTGGGAGCAGACTCAAGGAAAGTGAATAAACTGCGCTGCGAGGTGATATGCTTAGTGGCACCACTGTCAAAGTACCATACATCTGAATCTACTGCAGACATACATGTGTCATGCAAAGATGGGTCATAACTGCACTGCGCATTGAATGCCCATTCTGTATCTAGCACAACATTAGCAGATTCATTGTTAGAAGGAGAGGCATCTGCAACAGCCATACCAGCCTCTTTCTTCTTAGCCTCTTTCGCAGCCAGCTTAGGACACGCTTTGATGACATGATCATTTCCCTTACAATACTTGCAAAATGTCTTCTGTTTGTCACCCTTCTTCTCATCTTTGTCTTCCTTCTTTGGTTGCGCAGCATTTGCAGATTTCTGCTTACTAGAAGAAAAGCCAGCTTTACCTTTCCCGCTTCTCTGACTAGCAACGAAAGCTTGATCTGCGACACGCATAATATTCCTGTTTTGCCTTGACTGGTCTTCTTGCAGCAAAACAGAAACTAACTCCTCAAATGATAAGGCATTGGGATTGCCTTTCATCATCAAGCGAAGAGTGGAAGCAAAACCCTGATAAGAATCTGGTAGACCATTCAAAACAGTCTGCACAAGTGAACTGTCTGACAGGATTTCATCTGCAGAAATGAGCTGCTCTTTGAAATCCTTGATCTTTGTCAAAAAGCTATCCATAGAATCACCTTCGTTCATATGCTCACTCTCCAACTGTTTTCGGAGATAAGCAACACGAGCCTCATTTCTTGCCTGATACAATGTGGCAAGTACATCCCAAGCATCCTTAGAAGTCCTGCAGGAGCGAATATGTGGGATAATGGTACGTTTGACAGACAGCGCAATCAAGGCATGAGCCTGCGCATCTCTACCATCCCAACGAATCTGCTCTGCTGAAAGTGGTGGTTCTCGAACAGCTGCTACAGCACTTGTGCCTGCACCATCATCAACAGTACCTGTTTCTGATGTGTTTGCAGCATTCCCAGCCACAATAGGACGTGCATCAATACCCTGCACAATGTTCCATAACCCCTTTGCTACCAATACATGTCGCATCATATATGCCCACAATGGATAGTTGGTGCCATCCAACTTATCCTCAGCAGCCAACATGCGGAATACATCATTGTTGTCAGCCATGGCCAATGACTGTACTACTAGATGTAAATGCTGTCTGTAAGAGGTAAACCTGTATAAAATCGACCTGTGCTATGTAGCACAGCCCAAAACAGACGAATGGGCACCTGTCCTGCAGATTTTAATCTTGACAGAAAATCTGCACAATAGGACGATTTTGCCTGCGCAGTACTTGGAATGCAAAAACGGAGGGCGAAATGACTTCAGATCAAAATTCTGAAACGAACAAGCCCTATGGGCTCTCCCACGGCATATACTAACCTGCAGACGCTCGTGAAACCTCGTCGCAATCGGAGGAGATGAAGCGGCAGGTGCCGGTGATGCTGCCCGGGAGGAGGAAGCCTGCTCTGATACCAATTGTTGGAATTAGGGTTGCAGGAATGCACACACAACTTCAAGAAGATGAGGAAGCTTGAGCACAACACAGTAGTGTATTATGAGTGCCAAAACAGAAAGATAACAAGCCCTAGAAGATAATGGGCGTATATACAATGCACGGGGGAAAAAACCTCCTAGTGAGGGAAAAAGTGCCCCGGCGGTCCTAAGTGTGTTCACACACATCACTACTATAATATGGTAACAGAAAGCCTACGTCAAGGTCGGCTCGATGATGCACAACTCGCCCTTGCTGAAGCGATTTGCTTTTCTGGGAGTGCTATGATGATGGTGGACAGTGAGCATTGGAAGAGAGCATGGAAGAAAATTGGTGAGTTTGGACCAGGGTTTTCACCACCTCCTACATACCATGCTATGCGAAAGAACGTGTACAAAGAATAATTCTTAGCAATATAGAGCTTTCTGGATGTAGTATAGTAAGTGATGGATGGTCCAATGTACAAAGAAAACCATTAATTAATATGATGGTTATTTCACCTAGAGGTGAGACTTTCATCCATGCTGTGGATTCTGCTGGTTCAATCAAAACTGGGGCTTACATTGCTCAAGTCATTGGCTCTGTGATAGAGGAAGTGGGTGTGCCAAAAATGTAGTCCAAATCGTCATGGACAATACAAAGAATTGCAAGAATGCATCCAAAATTCTAAAGTGGCACTATCCACATGTTTTTTCGGTAGGCTGTAATACTCATAGTTTGAATCTTGTATTAAAAGATTGGTATAAAAGTGATGATACCAAATGGTTTGCCTCAATCGTCGACACTGCTCGCCAGCTTGTGATATTCATGCTCAAGAGACAGAGAGTGTTAGATATTTTTCGACCTCACATGTCAGTTATGTTAAAGCTTCTAGCGGAGACTAGGTTTTGCACTCACTTTTACACTTTGAGTCTCTTCTTCGAAATAAAGATGCAGTTTGTGAAACATTTACATGCATGACATTTCATGACTGGGAGAGCACTCAACCTGAAAAAGTGAAAGAGAAAATCAAAGTCTTGAAGGCAGCGCTTACGAGAAGAAGTTGGTGGAACAGTGTGATGGATGCATACCATGTAATGATGCCTGTTATGTATGCCATACGAAATCTTGATCAAAGAGCGCCTAATCTCGGGAAATCATGGATGCAATGGTGGACTGTCCAGCGGAGTTTGGAGTGTCCTGAGAAATTAGAGCATTCAGTGGTGGAAAAGCAATGGCGTGTACCATTCTCCAATAGACAAAGAAAAGCCCTATTGAAGTACTTCCATGCTAGATGGATTGGAGTGCATTCACCACTACACAATGCTGCTTACATGCTAGATCCTGAATACTGGAATATGGATTTGATGTCCAACGTTGAGGTGGTTCAATATTTTTATAAAGTGGTAAACACTTTTTATAATAATGTTGATGATCGTGTAAAGTGCATAAAGGAGATGACCTCATTTCGATTGAAAGAGGGTTTATTTTCCAACTCCCTTGTTCAACAAATGGCTAAAGAGTAGCCTGCATGGAAGTGGTGGATGATGAATGATGGTGAGCACTATGCTTTATTGTGCAACCTTGCAAGATGAAGGTTCTAAGTCAGTGCTCTTCAAACTCAGGCTCAGAAAGAAACTGGAGCATGTACAAATATATTCACAATACTATTCGCAATCGACTTCTTGCAGATCGAGCAGATAAACTTGTTTACATGTATAGCAATGAAAAGATCTTGCGAGACATTGAAAGCGAAGAGTATGAAGAAGATATGCCCAGATGGATGTATGATTATGATGATGTAGTAGACGAGAACTTTGATGTTGGACGTACATCGTGCACTAGCCTTGAGGTAGAAGACAATTTGGACATTAACTTAGATGAGCTTAATTTAGCAGACGAGAGGGTAAACGGTGAAAGAATTTTGGAGTAAGATACTGACATAGAGGAAGAAGCCATTTCATTAATTTCATAAAAAATACTTGTACAAATGATTGTATTTGGAGAAATTATCAATACAAAAGTAGGATTTATGTCTTTCTTAGGTTTCATCTTGAAATAAATTGCGAATTGCACTAGGAGTTGCATCTAAAGGTCTTGGTGGTTTATATTCGCTAGCCATGCCAAACACTATATAAATACCTTGATTTATTGGGACACTGCACGATGCACATGTGAAAATACTTTGCATGTGCCTCACTAAACATATTAAGTGGTAGTAGTGTCCACAGGGCACTATATACTGGCCGCTCCACCCATCGAATACTTTGTAACATATAGGACATTGGGGGGTGGAGGAACTAGTAGCCTCAGCAGAAACTCCCACAAGATCAGGATGTATCAAAAAATGAGAGATGTTGTTCCCTTGGCGCACAGGAGCTATACGCGAAGAGAGGGTATGTACATCTTGGCTGATCTTTGTGGGCTGCTCTTGAATCCCTCTATTGGCCAGGGGAGGAGTTGACACTTGAGATAATCGTACAGCTTCTTTCTCCTTCTCTACTAGCTGTGCCCCTAAGCTTTCTTTGACCTTATTTAACTCCAATCCAGCGCCCTCCACCATGAGAGCAAGTTCCTCCCTTGTGAATGTCACTGTCTCTTCACGTATGTCGTGGGTGTTGACAGTGGCCTCTCTGGAGGCGAAGTCCACTGGAGTTTCTAGGATAAATTATACATATAGCATCTTAGCAAAATAGAGTGGAGCGTCGACGTTATGGAGAGGACGACCGTACACCTCCAAGAAAATGCGGTCGGCATTAATTTTGATATCATTATGAGTGCAACGCGAAACCTTCCATCTTCCCTTCTTAACCTCGCCATTTGGACATGGCCATATTTCCTTGATCATCTCTGTGGTTACGCGTTTATTTATGTCTTTCCATTGGGCATAAGTAGGATTTGTCCATTTCGACAACCTGCATGCTGTTCTCGTAGCTTCGCGGGCTATCAGTCCATGTGCAAGGGCCTTCATTCGCTCATATGCCTTCTTGGATAACTCTTGATGCTCATTTGCTTGTGCTTCTGCCATATCTGCATGAACGTAAATGACTTTAGGATTTTAATGAACTATAAAGATCAACGTAAGATAAATTGACCATTACCCTCAAAAACTTAAAGTTTAACACCACGAGATGAGATATGAATTGCAAAGACTCAATGAGAAATATCCACTTGACTCAAAGAATATTTCAAACAATGCGCGCACGTCAAATTTTGAAGAGAAAACATAAACTTAAACACCACAAGAGGAGAGAGAGATTGCAAAGACTCAATGAGAAAATATTTCAAACAGTGCGCACATATCAGATTTTGAAGAGAGACAAACAAAGAGCCATTCTTGAAACTAAATCTCCTGATACTGTTAAATTACAAAATTGGGGTGAATGACACCGATAGCTCTACAAGAGGACGTTGTGCCCTCACCGGGTCAATATTTAGTGATCTGAAAAATTCTGCTACTTGCAAAACAGATTTTCGCTCGTCGCGATTAGGTAGACACATCCAATTTTTGACTCTATAAATAATAGTATCCATGGTAACTTTGCGGTAGGAACTATTGTCCATCCACAACTCTTGTACTTTCTGCTAAAAGTCATATAAAATTTGTAATAAATACCCTAAAGCAAAAACATCAGATACAGGAGTGTATGCATCTGCCAAAAACAGATCAAAAATTTTCGAGACTATCCACGGCCGTTTATTTCGCTCTCTGTCTGCGTAGGAGACTGCCTCTACCACCTTCTCAGGGTTCTTGTCTGCTTCAAATACAAAATTGAGAGACATCCGTTTTTTGGGCACTCTCAGCAGTAACCCCCAATCGATAATACCTACACGTGGCTTCAACTCTTTTGTAAAATCCAACACTACATTGAATGGATGTAGGTCGGTATGTACAATTCCTACCAAATGTGCTGCCGCTAGGCCTTCCACCAGGGCATGCATAATATGTGGCATGGTTATTACTATTTGTTTTATTTTAGAAAGTTCTAGATGACTTAAAGGAATATTATCGGGCGGGGGTTTTCTCCATGCTTGATCCAAACGGAAAATTGCTCTGGTGAACTCACTGAATCTGAAGGGGACCTTCAGAAGAGTATCACCAAGCGAGCTGCCATTATAGTATGGAAAAATAGTGATCCAAGGAGATTCTTTTGTGAAGGCAATACACCTGACAATTGATGGGTGTAGAACTTGCATGCCCTGCTCTACCTGGAAGCTCTCAAACTTGGCACTGCCTTCTCCTTTGTAGTGCTTTTCGCAAAAAGTAATGTGCTCTTTGGCAAAAATGATATACCTCTAACTGTATACTCTTACTGTGCCAAAAACACCAGAGCCTATTGTTCGCCCTTCGACTAGAGCCTCGTTTACGGAACGCCAATGAGGTGTGTGCACATAGAATTATAGATTGTGCGATTAATGGCACTCGTCCCACTCGCATCTGGCTGGCTGGACGTTGCACAGCGACGTATACGCCACAGGAAGCCAATAATAGAACTGGAGATTCAAAGAACTCTTTCCAAGTGCACAATGCAAGAGGACAATACAGAACACTGCATCGACAACACAAGGAAGACGTTCATTGATACAATGAGGTAATTCTCACAAATTTGTACTCGAAAAAAGATGTAGTCACCATCAGCTTAAAAACCAATGGCCTCAAAGAACCTTGCCTGTAGCACTGGATTGGCGATATCAACTTCAAAAAAAAAACTTAAAGTTGCAATAGCTGCCAAGTGTATGATAACTGAGAATATTGACTTGATAATCGGAGAAGCAAACGGGGCATCATGCAACATAGATGAAATACTTGAAGATCCTAAAACGGAGTAGTTGCAGCAATATGTGTCAAAATTGTTGCAACATAAAGCACAATAATACTACATCATATCAAGCATGCCAAAAGGGCCATCAAATGGTATATGGTACCATAAGTCCACATTCCCATTAACATTAACATATGCCATAATAGGACAGAAGTAACAGGGAGCAACACTCTCAACAACAAAAGTCCTCCTCATGATAAAAGAAGCATTCGCACCTGGACCAACATACTGATGTTCTCATGTATCATAGAACATTGACATTTGAAGATCCACAGTCACCCATGCTCGAAATGTTCATCCCCATGTCAGACTCTTTCTCCACTGTGAGACTCAAACGACTCTAAATTCAAGTACAATGAAAACATTGTATATCCTTTTTCTTTGTTTGAAATTGAATACATGCAAAATAAGAAATACAAACACAACACTCACTATACCATGCGCCCATAATTTGATTCTGCACTATAATAATAAATTACACCCCATTACTTTTCATTCATTTATTGTTAGTTAACTTACGTTTCTATATAACAACTAGGTCCACAAACTGAAGTCATCAACATCATCTATGGATGGCAACAAGGTATGTTTTGAACACATTCATTCATGCAATCATTAATATAACAATGCACACATTTCAAACAATAGCATCAAAACATTTTTAACATGCAACTATTTGAATTATTTAAGAAAAATGCAATAACCACTCAACAACCCAAATCAAAGTCAGGCCCATCACGCTACCTAACAGCAAGCCAAATGCAACTAGTAAACTTGATTGGAGATCAACCAATAACATATATCAACAGATTTCCAAACTACACCGAGCTACGCTCATACATGAACAACATAGCAAACAACTAAGTGATGACAAGCATAAAACTTGAAGGCAGCAACATGTGAGATGCTATGTACATAAACACAAACTTTCCCCTCCCATTACCTAATAACTCTCTAATTGACCAAAATAATTGTAATATTACCAACGTTCTGCAGGACTACTACAGAAGGAGATACTTACAAAGATTAGCATTGAAATAGACAAGACAACTAGACAACTACTAGAAGCAGAAGCCCAAAAACTTCTCGATGATATAAGCAAAGGGATAACCACGTACACAATCGAAATGCTCCGTTATGGATACAAAGATTAGCATTGAAATAGACAAGACAACTAGACAACTACTAGAAGCAGAAGCCCAAAAACTTCTCGATGACATAAGCAAAGGGATAACCACGTACACAATCGAAATGCTCCGTTATGGATACAATGTCGACATCAACCAACTCTTCGATGTTGACAAAAAAATCGCAAGCTAGATATTGTCCCAAATGATGGAAGAATATAATCACACGACTGATAATACCCGACTATCAATAAATGATGAGAAAATAACTTGGCACTTTGACAAAAAATTCTTCAACCAATGGTTCGTCCAAGACACAGATGCATATAGGAAGATTGAGAATACATAAGGTGACTAAATTACTAATTTCATAAAATGCAATACGAAAAAAATACATGTAAAATGTACTAATAAAAAAAACAATTCCAGTGTAGGTAATCTAGATCGAGAAGATGGAGACACAGGACGAGTAACCAACAAAAAGACAACAACAGATAAAGAGGATGAATACGTAGTCTACTCCATCACGTGCTCTAGGAACCAGAGAAAATACATTGGAGTTACAAATGACTACAAAAAGAGAAAAGTAGTGCATGCTAGAAAACCACCGAGTAGAATGAAGAAAGATGTTGAAGCCTACAAAACCTTCCATGAGAATTTCACATTCTCCATTTTGCATTCAACTACAAGCATAGTTATAGCTAGAGCATTAGAGCAACAACAGATAGCATTAGAAGAAACAACAATTGAAGGGTATAACAACTCCGACACATTTCACCAAATACTATTATTTGAAACATCATTAAAAAAATATAGAGCTTAAATTTCTATATGTACTCAAATCTTTCTTGAACACTTAATGCATAAGTTTGCCTTTGCAACATGATTAATCCACAACAAATGGAAATTCTGTTTACATCTTCTGTTTTACATGATATCTAAACATCTGAGAAATTGGAAAAGAATTCTTAATTTTGAACAACGCTTATCTTTTAATGTTCTGTGTTAGTATGAATTCAACTTCATGTTGTTCAAGCACACTTCACTAGAAGGCATCATATTTACAACATTTTACATTATGCCGCTATAAGCACCATTATTAGCACTGCCGAGTGATGCTTGTTAAATGCTGCTATAAGCATTGTTATAAACACCGCTCAAAGATGTTGGGAAAAAAACAAAATGTTGAAAGTGGGTGAAAATAAAAACTTAAAATAAATCAAAATCTAAAAATCTTGATAAACATCCACATATTTTTGAAATAAAACAACAAAATCATCAAAACATTTTACAAACTAATCAATGTGTAATCATACTTTGAGGGAATATTGCTTTATGATGATGAACTTTATGGACCAAACAGATTCATTCCATCCATTTTTAGACCCACATGGATGGTACCATACTATTCCCAAAAATCAAGCCACTTCTCCTTATTATGTTTCCCTCAACGTGTCTCCATTTGATGCAAAGTCCAAGATTCTAATGCAGCTACTACAATGCAAGCGCTCACAGTTGCCATTTTAGCAACTTCGATAAATGTCTCCACATAATCAATACCATACCTTTGAGCACATTCTTTGGTAACCAGCCTTGCCTTGTATCTTTTGTTAAGATGTCAAGCTCAATACGAGATGACACTCATACTAGGCCTTGGTGACCATTGTGGTATGCACTTTAATGGCACGTTTGGTAGGCTGACATGATAAATCTTTGCCAGTGATTCTATAGCTGGACTAAACCCACTTAGTCCACTTTGAGTTATGGCATACTTATATTTCCAGCTCACCTTTCTAGCGTGTTCACATTATGGACCGCATGTATATACAATAGTGGTTTGCAAGCATAGATGGCACACAGACATAAGAGATGGAAGATTGTAAGATTTGTTTCTAGCAAAGAAAGAAATGGAAGGTTGATGTTTTTTATTCAAAGCATAGAGAAAGACTACATTTTTTCTTAAAGGATGATTTTAAGATGTGGTACTTGGCTTACTTTCACATCAATGAGCTAAAATCGAGGCTGAAACCACTAGTGTGTGTTCAGCTTCTCTAATGGTTGAGCTACAAAAACTAGAGTTGAATGCACGTGTATCCAACTTTCAAAGCTAGCCTCCACTAAAAACAGAGCCAATGTTGAATGGAGCCATGGACTAACAATCTCACAAAATGAGTGAGTTGTGTAGAGCATGATACTCTTCATGTGGTTGTCGTAGCTTATTGGTAAGCTCCCTCATACACTCTCTCCCATTGAACTTTCTACCAACCCTCTAAGCAAGCATGTAAGCTCAAACATGCAAGAGGAAAGAGAGCAAGCAATCACACAAAGCAAGCAAGCAATCACACATATTCAAGCAAGCAAGTGCAACACAAGCCAAACAAGCTCATGCACGTCACCACACTCAAACTAGCATGTATGCAAGTAAGAAGCAAGAAGAGATTGGGAGAGGGAAGATAAGAACGCATAGGAGATGGAGATCTCAAGCCCATAATGTTTGCATTAATTAGTGCCAGTGCCAATTTTCAAAAAAAAATTGCATAGGGTTTTTCATCCGAATTGATATGGACACAAGAGGCTTTTTGGTCCTCCTTATGTCTAAGTTTGAGAGCTAAGTATGTATAAAATGATTACATTTGTCTTGTGCCCATTAAATTTCAAAAGGGATTACAAAATTGTGGAGTGTTTATGGTGTCTCAAAAACTCCTAAGCTAGGGTGCATGCCGATGACAAAATAATTGTTAATGATAATGTCGAACTGCTATTACTACTTGTACCACCTTTTACTCCTTGGGTGTGTTGATGGTGGTGGTTTTGCCTTGTCCTTGTTAGCGTGGGAGATAGCAGCTTCCCTTTTTGGGCATTAAACTCCATCCTTGGAGGCAATATAATCACATTGTATGGCAGTGTCAATGGCTAGATTGTCATAGGAGACAAGGCTCCAATGGGGAACCTTAGTTAAGGTGATATTGGAGAAGGAAAATTGGTGGTACTCATTTTGAAAGAAGACGAGATAGGGTGGATTAAAATCTAGTGCTATGCGTGACTTGGAAGGTTTGATGTGGTTGTTTGATGAGT